>NC_056732.1:22762103-22817103 GCF_019279795.1 Protopterus annectens | reverse complement strand
AATGTTTGTTAAGTAAAATAAATTGTATTAAACAGCAATATAGAAAATTGCAATATATAAGGCCTATATTAAAGATTGATTACACAATAAGGATATGTATAACAAACCCAATGTGTTAAAAGGACAGTTGTCTATATTCATATATTAAATATGTGGGAGAACTAACTTCCATATTAGCAATTATAATAATTGTATATGGAAATTGTTATAAGATTGTGCTGGTTGGAATCCATAAAATTTTCGTGATGAATAGTCATAAATTCCAGGCAGAAACAATGAACCTCATAGCTAAATTATTAAATTTGACACTGAATGGATACCATTCACCATATAATTATAGTTATAAGTAGTCATTGAGTCCAGGCGGAAACAATGAACCCAGACCAATAATCCAATATTTCTCCTTGTGATTCAATATACCATGCCAACCTTGTGTATTACTGCGATCACCAACAATTTTGTCTATAATCATAAACATGAATTGTGCTTGTTGATGTTTTAACACATGCCGATATAAAGCATTTGTTTCCTTTTTGTTTCTAATATCACTCCGATGTTCATTTATGCGTGTCCTAAGTGGCCTAGATGTCTGGCCCACATAAAATGCCCCACAATGACATGAGGCCAAGTAGACAACCCAATCACTACTACAGTTGCCAAAGATTTTACAATCAAATACCTTACTGGTGTTGCGACTTGAAAAGTGCTTGGACTTAGTGATCTGTTTACAAGATCCACAATGGCCACACGGGAAGGTACCCAACAGTTCATGTCCCGTAATGGTAAGTTGTTTGTGAATTGCTCCCCCACTACCAATATGTTTATAATGGGATAATAGGGAACCCAATGTTTTTCCTTTCCTGTAAGAAAATTGACATTCTTCCCCCAAAACCACTCTAAGTTGTTCATTGGCCATTAATATATTCCAGTGTTTATTTATAATATCTCTGATGACATAATAATTTCTTCCATATGTTGTTATAAATCTAATAGTAGATATCCTGGAATCTGCAGAAGTTATCTTGTAATCCAACATAGTCTTTCTATTTATTTCAGAGGTTCGTACCCATGCTTTATTGATGTCCTGTGTTTTGTACCCTCTATTGACAAATCTATGATATAAATCCTGACTAGCCGCCTCATAGTCTGATTTGGTTGAGCTAAGACGCTTCATGCGCATGAACTGTGATTGTGTATGTTCCTGATGGTGTGGCGTGGGTGCATGCTGGAAGCATGTAATAACGTATTATATTGTGGATATTTGCGGAAAACTTTAGTAGCCAGAGTATGGTCTGGGTTTCTCAAGATAGTGACATCAAGAAAATTGATAGTTTGTGCATCAAACGTGATAGAAAATTCAATACCCCAGATATTACCATTTAAATAATCTACAAATTCCTGCAAGTATCCAGCATCCACACGCGACACCATCCAACAATCATCTAAATACCGGCGCCAAATATCCATTTCAACCAGATAGATATTGTGAGATACATCATAAATCATGCATTCTTCAAAAAATGCCATGAAAAGGTCGGCATAGATAGGAGCAAAAGAGGCCCCCATAGCCATCCCCTGAAGCTGCCAATAACACTGGCCTTGGAAATAAGAGACATTTTTATTGAGTACATGTTCGGACATGCAAATCAATAGCGTGTTGAACCCCGGTGGATAAAGACTAGCCCTATCCAACCAATATTTGAGGGCTTGTAAACCAGTCCATTGTGGTATGCTGGTATATAGGGCTTTAACATCCAATGAACACATTAACCACTCTGGCTCCAATTGTGTATCTTCAATAATTTTAAGGAACTGTGTGGTGTCCTGTAGCCTTGCTCGAATCAAACCCAGAAGGGGTTTAAGATGGTATGTCAGGAATGCTGACAACGGTTCAGTCAAGGATCCAATACCCGAAACAATTGGTCTACCCGGAGGATTAGTTATTGAGTTGTGAATTTTGGGTAATAGATATAAAATTTGCTTACGGGGGATCCTTGACCGAAAGTTGTTTAGCACAGCTCTTGGTAATAATACCTTCTTCACATGCTAGATTCAAGAAAGAATCAATTTCCTTCTTGAAGTTCGGGGTGGGGTCAATGGCCATGTTCATATAACATGCCATGTTAGATAACTGGGTTAAACCCTCTTGAATATAATCACTCATATTTTGAACCACCACTGCCCCACCTTTATCTGCACATAATATGACTATATCCTTGTTGTTACGTAACTCTTGTAGAGCTATGCTCTCTTGCTGTGAGAGATCATGTCCCAACATAGTATGTCCATAATTTTGAAAGTGTAGATCTCTGAAAACTGATTGCATACAGATGGATACATTCTTATTCATAGGAGGTTGGAAATCAGATTTGCCAAATCTGAATTGGTTGGATCTTTGAGAGGTATCATCTGCAAAAAACAATTTAAGATTCAAACTACGGCAAAAATTCAAAACATCTGTGACAATATGATACACGGAATAAAATTAAGCCCTTTATTCAAAAGATTCTGTTGATTACAAGACAAACATACATTGGATAGGTTTAAAACATTGTGGTTTTGTTGCTGATATTGATTTATGTTAGAAAGTTCTGGATCAATCCCTCTAGCGAATGCTCTAGTGGGTCTTTTCTTGTGCTTCCGTCCCCCCCTATGTTTGGAGCCATTTCTAAAGGGACAGTTCTGTTTGTTTTCTTTCTATGTGGGGATTCCCTATCCCCTGTGTGCTCATAATCTGTCAGAGAGGAATCCTCTCCTGAGATACTATTGTTGAAACCATCTCTGTTTTTGAGAATGGATCTTGGTCTCTTCTTGGTGCGATTCAGGGCAGACCCCTGGCCAACCTCTGCAAATCTAACAGAGCCGTTAAGCTCAAAGGGACGTCCCCTTTGGTAATCAGAATAACCCTGTGATATTTTTTAATTTTCCTTTCCTTAATGGTTTTCTCATGGTTTGTCAAATCTTTGGATAATTTCCTCAAATGATCCTGAAAACTGGACAAAGACTCATATTTTTTACAATCAGAACATAAAGTTTTAACTTCTTGGATATTCTCATCCACTATCCTCTCATAATATTGTAAAAGAACATTCACAAATAACATAGATCCTGTTTGTAAAGCTTCCTTCCAATCCTTATTCAACTTGTCATCTGGTCTACCTACTAAAGGTTGGAGCCGTATTCTTAAGCCCCTAGGGGCAATGTTTTTATTTGAATACGCTCTAAATAATTTTAAGTGCCATATGTTTGACCTTAAATTTTTAAGGCCTTTAGTAAGAGAAAGAAAAGATAGATCACAATCAGATGACATCTGTTGCTCTGTGTTAGTTGGATTACTGCTTGGTGAAGCATTGATCCCAAAGACCCCAATGTCCTCCGGATCAGCACATAATCCTGATAATATGCTCTCAAGGTCCATGCTGTGAATGTATGTCCAAATCTGCTATAGTACTCAAAAAATATGTTAAGTAGGATGGTATTAGTTGACAAACCAAGAGAAACTTAAATGAATAATATGTTTTGAGCCTAAGTTGGTCTGGGGTACCCCAAATCGGTCCAAGAGGAGACGCAAGAAACTGTGCAGCACTCAGTGTCCAATATTCACATGAAAAGGAAATGATTCAACAATATAAAGTATTACCCAGGAAAGGCTGAAAACTGGTAAGGTAGAACTACCAAATATTTATCCAACACATTAATATTGTTAATATGATTCAACAATATAAAGTATTACCCAGGAAAGGCTGAAAACTGGTCAGGTAGAACTACCAAATATTTATCCAACACATTAATATTGTTAATATGATTCAACAATATAAAGTATTACCCAGGAAAGGCTGAAAAACTGGTAAGGTAGAACTACCAAATATTTATCCAACACATTAACATTGTTAATATGATTCAACAATATAAAGTATTACCCAGGAAAGGCTGAAAAACTGGTAAGGCAGAACTACCAAATATTTATCCAACACATTAATATTGTTAATGTGATTCAACAATATAAAGTATTACCCAGGAAAGGCTGAAAAACTGGTAAGGTAGAACTACCAAATATTTATCCAACACATTAATATTGTTAATATGATTCAACAATATAAAGTATTACCCAGGAAAGGCTGAAAACTGGTAAGGTAGAACTACCAAATATTTATCCAACACATTAATATTGTTAATATGATTCAACAATATAAAGTATTACCCAGGAAAGGCTGAAAAACCGGTAAGGTAGAACTACCAAATATTTATCCAACACATTAACATTGTTAATATGATTCAATTTATCCAACACATTAACATTGTTAATATGATTCAACAATATAAAGTATTACCCAGGAAAGGCTGAAAACTGGTAAGGTAGAACTACCAAATATTTATCCAACACATTAATACTGTTAATATGATTCAACAATATAAAGTATTACCCAGGAAAGGCTGAAAAACTGGTAAGGCAGAACTACCAAATATTTATCCAACACATTAACATTGTTAATATGATTCAACAATATAAAGTATTACCCAGGAAAGGCTGAAAACTGGTCAGGTAGAACTACCAAATATTTATCCAACACATTAATATTGTTAATATGATTCAACAATATAAAGTATTACCCAGGAAAGGCTGAAAAACTGGTAAGGCAGAACTACCAAATATTTATCCAACACATTAACATTGTTAATATGATTCAACAATATAAAGTATTACCCAGGAAAGGCTGAGAAACCGGTGAGGTAGAACTACCAAATATTTATCCAACACGTTAATATGATTCAACAATATAAAGTATTACCCAGGAAAGGCTGAGAAACCGGTGAGGTAGAACTACCAAATATTTATCCAACACATTAATATTGTTAATATGATTCAACAATATAAAGTATTACCCAGGAAAGGCTGAGAACTGGTGAGGTAGAACTACCAAATATTTATCCAACACATTAACATTGTTAATATGATTCAACAATATAAAGTATTACCCAGGAAAGGCTGAGAACTGGGAAGGTAGAACTACCAAATATTTATCCAACACATTAATATTGTTAATATGATTCAACAATATAAAGTATTACCCAGGAAAGGCTGAGAACTGGTGAGGTAGAACTACCAAATATTTATCCAACACATTAACATTGTTAATATGATTCAACAATATAAAGTATTACCCAGGAAAGGCTGAAAACTGGGAAGGTAGAACTACCAAATATTTATCCAACACGTTAATATTGTTAATATGATTCGACAATATAAAGTATTACCCAGGAAAGGCTGAAAACTGGTAAGGTAGAACTACCAAATATTTATCCAACACATTAACATTGTTAATAGTCCCAAAAATGTCAGATATTTAAAAAAAATTTCAGAAAATGTACCAAACTTGAATGGTAATACTGACATATAATATAAATAGCAATTTTCTATATATATATTGCAATTTTCTATATTGCTGTTTAATTTTCAAGGTTCTTACACACTATTAGTTTGTTAACAGCAAATGTATTACATTAACTGTTTATAATAATTTATTAGAGGTCAGGATTATAGCTTTGGTCCCTTGCATTTTGTTTTTTTATATTTAATTAAAATATTCATGTATTATTCATGAACATAGGTTAGTTACTAATGCTCATTGGTTATCTTTGGGTATAATTTTGTTTATTTGATTATACTTTATATGTTTGTTACTCTTACACTGAAGAGGGCATGCTGATGCCGAAACCGGTTTGTTATTTTTGTAATTAAAGTCTGAATTTCCGCCATCTGTTTTTGGCTGATTGAATTCTGTTCATCTGCGAATTGCTGGCCAACTGTGTTTGTTTGTGGTACTTTCCGGCCGTGCATCACCCACGCGCACAGCAATTGGTTTTGTCCTTGGTCTTGGGCTGTGCTGTGGGACCAGCAGTTGATCCGCCATTATCTGCACACAGAGGAATCCTCTCCTGATGGTGTTATGGACTACATAATTATCCAACACATTTCATTTTGGATTATTGTTAGGGTTTTCATTTTTTTGGAGTAACAGACGTCTTTGCCATTTTTGCGTTGCTGACATCCTATGCATTTTGGGACCGAGGCTACGACGACTAAAGTGGTGTTGCTTTGTGGCAGGGCCTACAAGCTCGTGGATTACGCTACCTGGAAGATTGTGAGACAACTTTTAACATGTTTGAGTGTTTTTCATGTTGACTCTATATATATATATATATATATATGCCATTGATTTGGGATTGTGCTTAAAGGAATTACATCAACGCGAGGTTGCATTCATATATCAAAGTCTTCGTGGTGTATTATCTAATCACTCAGGTACATTTGGTCATTTGATTTATACGCTTGTGGTTCGTGACTAAAATATAACAAATATCAAGTTTATCGACTCATTTTGTCATCATTGATACTGGTCGATGTTCATTTTGGAACTGTATAACAGCATATACACTAAGAACTTGATATGGTGAACATGAATGACATTCTTTAGTGTTGAACAGCGTGGGACGGTTTTTCATACCATTATTTGGGACTAAAATATTTTTTGGACAATATTTTTTCTTGTGTATAGTAATTTGGCATTTAACACCTATGTATTTCTGAACATTTTTCCTCATACACTTGGCGTTAGCGGACTAAACCTGTATGTTTTTTCTCTGCTAATTGGGGAAATATATAGTGTTTTTGAACATTAAGATATTGGATCCCAAAGTGCTTCGCTAGATATTAGTACAAGACTCTCTAGCATACCATGTGCATGTAGGGAATATATTTATGTAGGGACTTTGTTTGAGGGACATATTATTTATACGCAAGTGTGTTTTATTATTGTACGTTTCTATTATCAAGAAATGGTCCAATATAGGATGTTCATCCCGAAACCTTTATATAGGTGTGGTTCAGTTTAGGGAAGAAATTAGCCAACTTTGTCATGATTTTTGTTTAACTTAAGGCGCAACAATTTTGATACAAACATTGTCATTTTTGTATATACCTATTTATGATAATATAATTCTCTTATAGGCCCAACAGGTTCACCATATAGGGACTACCATTTTTAGGTGGTTGGATGATGTATGTGAACACCCTTTGGAATTAGTCAGTGATTTCATCACATTTCTGTACAGCTAGGGTGGCTCTTTTGTTGATCACACTATACATAAAGTTATGATTTATGGGACTTTATTGGTTTTTAACATAGTACAGTCCTAGAACATCTTAAAGTTTGTTAACATATATGTATGGATTGCATGTGTTATATACCCAGGTTGTCATACTATATTTTTTCTGTTCCCACATGACATTTTGATCTTTGATTCAGTGGTTTTTATACACTACTACAATTGCTAGTATCATTTATTGAATACCATTGGCAGATTTTCTCCTTCTCTTTATACTATTATTACATTGTTATATTATTGTTTCTCCATTTGATGGGGATTCAATTTTATACTATATTTTGTGATAATAGGACCCACAGATTATTATTAACCCTTGCTATTTATATTATATGTCAGTATTACCATTCAAGTTTGGTACATTTTCTGAAATTTTTTTTAAATATCTGACATTTTTGGGACTATTAACAATGTTAATGTGTTGGATAAATATTTGGTAGTTCTACCTTCCCAGTTTTCAGCCTTTCCTGGGTAATACTTTATATTGTTGAATCATATTAACAATATTAACGTGTTGGATAAATATTTGGTAGTTCTGCCTTACCAGTTTTCAGCCTTTCTTGGGTAATACTTTATATTGTTGAATCATATTAACAATGTTAATGTGTTGGATAAATATTTGGTAGTTCTACCTCACCAGTTCTCAGCCTTTCCTGGGTAATACTTTATATTGTTGAATCATATTAACGTGTTGGATAAATATTTGGTAGTTCTACCTCACCGGTTTCTCAGCCTTTCCTGGGTAATACTTTATATTGTTGAATCATATTAACAATATTAATGTGTTGGATAAATATTTGGTAGTTCTACCTTCCCAGTTTTCAGCCTTTCCTGGGTAATACTTTATATTGTTGAATCATATTAACAATATTAATGTGTTGGATAAATATTTGGTAGTTCTGCCTTACCAGTTTCTCAGCCTTTCCTGGGTAATACTTTATATTGTTGAATCATATTAACAATATTAATGTGTTGGATAAATATTTGGTAGTTCTGCCTTACCAGTTTCTCAGCCTTTCCTGGGTAATACTTTATATTGTTGAATCATATTAACAATATTAATGTGTTGGATAAATATTTGGTAGTTCTGCCTTACCAGTTTCTCAGCCGTTCCTGGGTAATACTTTATATTGTTGAATCATATTAACAATATTAATGTGTTGGATAAATATTTGGTAGTTCTACCTTACCAGTTTTTAGCCTTTCCTGGGTAATACTTTATATTGTTGAATCATATTAACAATATTAATGTGTTGGATAAATATTTGGTAGTTCTACCTTACCAGTTTTCAGCCTTTCCTGGGTAATACTTTATATTGTTGAATCATATTAACAATGTTAATGTGTTGGATAAATATTTGGTAGTTCTACCTTACCAGTTTTCAGCCTTTCCTGGGTAATACTTTATATTGTTGAATCATATTAACAATATTAATGTGTTGGATAAATATTTGGTAGTTCTACCTGACCAGTTTTCAGCCTTTCCTGGGTAATACTTTATATTGTTGAATCATATTAACAATGTTAATGTGTTGGATAAATATTTGGTAGTTCTACCTGACCAGTTTTTCAGCCTTTCCTGGGTAATACTTTATATTGTTGAATCATATTAACAATATTAATGTGTTGGATAAATATTTGGTAGTTCTACCTTACCAGTTTTCAGCCTTTCCTGGGTAATACTTTATATTGTTGAATCATATTAACAATATTAATGTGTTGGATAAATATTTGGTAGTTCTACCTTACCAGTTTTCAGCCTTTCCTGGGTAATACTTTATATTGTTGAATCATTTCCTTTTCATGTGAATATTGGACACTGAGTGCTGCACAGTTTCTTGCGTCTCCTCTTGGACCGATTTGGGGTACCCCAGACCAACTTAGGCTCAAAACATATTATTCATTTAGGTTTCTCTTGGTTTGTCAACTAATACCATCCTACTTAACATATTTTTTGAGTACTATAGCAGATTTGGACATACATTCACAGCATGGACCTTGAGAGCATATTATCAGGATTATGTGCTGATCCGGAGGACATTGGGGTCTTTGGGATCAATGCCTCACCAAGCAGTAATCCAACTAACCCAGAACAACAGATGTCATCTGATTGTGATCTATCTTTTCTTTCTCTTACTAAAGGCCTTAAAAATTTAAGGTCAAACATATGGCACTTAAAATTATTTAGAGCGTATTCAAATAAAAACATTGCCCCTAGGGGCTTAAGAATACGGCTCCAACCTTTAGTAGGTAGACCAGATGACACGTTGAATAAGGAATGGAAGGAAGCTTTACAAACAGGATCTATGTTATTTGTGAATGTTCTTTTACAATATTATGAGAGGATAGTGGATGAGAATATCCAAGAAGTTAAAACTTTATGTTCTGATTGTAAAAAATATGAGTCTTTGTCCAGTTTTCAGGATCATTTGAGGAAATTATCCAAAGATTTGACAAACCATGAGAAAACCATTAAGGAAAGGAAAATTAAAAAATATCACAGGGATTATTCTGATTACCAAAGGGGACGTCCCTTTGAGCTTAACCGCTTTAGATTTGCAGAGGTTGGCCAGGGGTCTGCCCCGAATCGCACCAAGAAGAGACCAAGATCCATTCTCAAAAACAGAGATGGTTTCAACAATAGTACCTCAGGAGAGGATTCCTCTCTGACAGCTTATGAGCACACAGGGGATAGGGAATCCCCACATAGAAAGAAAACAAACAGAACTGTCCCTTTAGAAATGGCTCCAAACATAGGGGGGGACGGAAGCACAAGAAAAGACCCACTAGAGCATTCGCTAGAGGGATTGATCCAGAACTTTCTAACATAAATCAATATCAGCAACAAAACCACAATGTTTTAAACCTATCCAATGTATGTTTGTCTTGTAATCAACAGAATCTTTTGAATAAAGGGCTTAATTTTATTCCGGGCTTTTAATCAATGAATATCATATTTTCACAGATGTTTTGAATTTTTGCCGTAGTTTGAATCTTAAATTGTTTTTTGCAGATGATACCTCTCAAAGATCCAACCAATTCAGATTTGGCAAATCTGATTTCCAACCTCCTATGAATAAGAATGTATCCATCTTTATGCAATCAGTTTTCAGAGATCTACACTTTCAAAATTATGGACATACTATGTTGGGACATAATCTCTCACAGCAAGAGAGCATAGCTCTACAAGAGTTACGTAACAACAAGGATATAGTCATATTATGTGCAGATAAAGGTGGGGCAGTGGTGGTTCAAAATATGAGTGATTATATTCAAGAGGGTTTAACCCAGTTATCTAACAAGGCATGTTATATGAACATGGCCATTGACCCCACCCCGAACTTCAAGAAAGAAATTGATTATTTCTTGAATCTAGCATGTGAAGAAGGTATTATTACCAAGAGCTATGCTAAACAACTTTTGGTCAAGGATCCCCGTAAGCAAATTTTATATCTATTACCCAAAATTCACAACTCAATAACTAATCCTCCGGGTAGACCAATTGTTTTGGGTATTGGATCCTTGACTGAACCGTTGTCAGCATTCCTGACATACCATCTTAAACCCCTTCTGGGTTTGATTCGAGCAAGGCTACAGGACACCACACAGTTCCTTAAAATTATTGAAGATACACAATTGGAGCCAGAGTGGTTAATGTGTTCATTGGATGTTAAAGCCCTATATACCAGCATACTACACTGGGCTGGTTTACAAGCCCTCAAATATTGGTTGGATAGGGCTAGTCTTTATCCACCGGGGTTCAACACTCTATTGATTTGCATGTCCGAACATGTACTCAATAAAAATGTCTTTTATTTCCAAGGCCAGTGTTATTGGCAGCTTCAGGGGACGGCTATGGGGGCCTCTTTTGCTCCTATCTTTGCCGACCTTTTCATGGCATTTTTTGAAGAATGCATGATTTATAATGTATCTCACAATATCTATCTGGTTGAAATGGATATTTGGCGCAGGTATTTAGATGATTGTTGGATGGTGTGGCGTGCGGATGCTGGATACCTGCAGGAATTTGTAGATTATTTAACTGGTAATATCTGGGGTATTGAATTTTCTATCACGTTTGATGCACAAACTATCAATTTTCTTGATGTCACTATCTTGAGAAACCCAGACCATACTCTGGCTACTAAAGTTTTCCGCAAATATCCACAATATAATACGTTATTACATGCTTCCAGCATGCACCCACGCCACACCATCAGGAACATACCGGTATCACAGTTCATGCACATGAAGCATCTTAGCTCAACCAAATCAGACTATGAGGCTGCTAGTCAGGATTTATATCATAGATTTGTCAATACAGGGTACAAAACACAGGACATCAATAAAGCATGGGTATGAATCTCTGAAATGAATAGAAAGACTATGTTGGATTACAAGATAACTTCTGCAGATTCCAGGATATCTACTATTAGATTTATAACAACATATGGAAGAAATTATTATGTCATCAGAGATATTATAAATAAACACTGGAATATATTAATGGCCAATGAACAACTTAGAGTGGTTTTGGTGGAAGAATGTCGATTTTCT
Organism: Protopterus annectens; assembly: GCF_019279795.1. Classification (NCBI taxonomy): domain Eukaryota; kingdom Metazoa; phylum Chordata; order Ceratodontiformes; family Protopteridae; genus Protopterus; species Protopterus annectens. Next base: position 22,805,382 of record NC_056732.1, on the reverse strand, counting down.
TACAGGAAAGGAAAAACATTGGGTTCCCTATTATCCCATTATAAACATATTGGTAGTGGGGGAGCAATTCACAAACAACTTACCATTACGGGACATGAACTGTTGGGTACCTTCCCGTGTGGCCATTGTGGATCTTGTAAACAGATCACTAAGTCCAAGCACTTTTCAAGTCGCAACACCAGTAAGGTATTTGATTGTAAAATCTTTGGCAACTGTAGTAGTGATTGGGTTGTCTACTTGGCCTCATGTCATTGTGGGGCATTTTATGTGGGCCAGACATCTAGGCCACTTAGGACACGCATAAATGAACATCGGAGTGATATTAGAAACAAAAAGGAAACAAATGCTTTATATCGGCATGTGTTAAAACATCAACAAGCACAATTCATGTTTATGATTATAGACAAAATTGTTGGTGATCGCAGTAATACACAAGGTTGGCATGGTATATTGAATCACAAGGAGAAATATTGGATTATTGGTCTGGGTTCATTGTTTCCGCCTGGACTCAATGACCACTTATAACTATAATTATATGGTGAACGGTATCCATTCAGTGTCAAATTTAATAATTTAGCTATGAGGTTCATTGTTTCTGCCTGCAATTTATGACTATTCATCACGAAAATTTTATGGATTCCAACCAGCACAATCTTATAACAATTTCCATATACAATTATTATAATTGCTAATATGGAAGTTAGTTCTCCCACATATTTAATATATGAATATAGACAACTGTCCTTTTAACACATTGGGTTTGTTATACATATCCTTATTGTGTAATTAATCTTTAATATAGGCCTAATATATATTGCAATTTTCTATATTGCTGTTTAATACAATTTATTTTACTTAACAAACATTAATTTTCAAGGTTCTTACACACTATTAGTTTGTTAACAGCAAATGTATTACATTAACTGTTTATAATAATTTATTAGAGGTCAGGATTATAGCTTTGGTCCCTTGCATTTTGTTTTTTTATATTTAATTAACATATTCATGTATTATTCATGAGCATAGGTTAGTTACTAATGCTCATTGGTTATCTTTGGGTATAAATTTGTTTATTTGATTATACTTTATATGTTTGTTACTCTTACACTGAAGAAGGCATGCTGATGCCGAAACCGGTTTGTTATTTTTGTAATTAAAGTCTGAATTTCCACCATCTTTTTTTGGCTGATTGAATTCTGTTCAACTGCGAATTGCTGGCCAACTGTGTTTGTTTGTGGTACTTTCCGGTCGTGCATCACCCACGCGCACAGCAATTGGTTTTGTCCTTGGTTATATCTGTGAGCCGGTTTGCAACCCACCTAGTGATATATGGGTTGATGCCTAGCTTAGTGAGTTTTTCTATGATTCCTGAGTTGGGAATGGTATCAAGGCCTTGGCTAGATCAAGGTAGGCTGTATGAACCACCTTGCTTTCATCCACAGCTCTGGTGATTGATTCAAAGAAGTCAGCCAGGTTGAGCAGGCATGATCTACCCTTCACAAAACCAAACTGTGTGGGATCCAGAGTTTGAAGATTCCCTATATCCTTGTTTATTAGGTCCAGGATGATGCATTCCATAACTTTACATATCAGACTCGTCAGGCTAATGGGGTGATAGTTCCCAGGGTCTGTATCGCTCCTCCTTTGTGGAGAGGGATGACTGTAGCAGTGCACCATTTGGTAGGGACAAAGCCTAAGGTGAGGCTATGGTTGAACAGGGCACACAGGTGAGGTGCCAGTTCACTCTGTAGTTCATGTAGAACACAGCAAGGGATATTGTCAGGTCCCATAGAAGCTGTATTCTTGGCCTTGGACAGTGCTGTTTTAACCTGTGCAGTAGTAATACTGGGTGCCTGGCAATCTACTGGTATTGTGATTGGTCCTTTGGGGGGGTGGGTAATGTTGACACTGAATCTGTTGGCCAGTATATTGGCAATATTTGTCTCGTTATAGGAGGTACCATTGTGGAGTAGCTCAGAGCACATCTGGGTATTGCCATGGAGATTCTTTACATAACTACAGAAGGCCTTGTGGTTGTCTTTACTATCTGCTGCAATCCTGTTTTCATAGCTAGCTTTAGAAAATTTGATGAAGGATCTCAACTTGTTGTTGAGGCTGATAAGGGTTTTTTTTTTCCAGTCTTGGGACTTCAACTTATTCCATGTCAGTTTCTTCCTTCTGTTGTAGAGTTTATTGATGGCTGGGGACCACCAGACTGGCTTCCTTTTTTTTTTTAGACGAGAGTGTCTTAGTTCTATTTGGTATGGCACGGTCCACACATTTGTGTACATGCTCATACGGTGCATTGGTGTAGGATTCGGCAGTCATGCAGCTATTTGCCACTAGCATGGGTGCCAAGAAGTTAGCCAATTCGGTTTTTATGAGCCTAAATTCAGCTTTAGAGAAGTTTTTCTGGGTGGTCACCTTAGTGGGGAGGGGGTGAAGAGTAGGTGAGAAGGAGATTTCCATGGTGATCAGTTTGAGGTCAGACTTAACCAGGGAGGAGTTGACTATAGGTGTGGAGCAACGGTCTCTTATGTTGGTGATACCTGGGTTGAGGATGTTGATTCCTGTAGTGGGGGTCAGAATGAGCTGGTCCAGGGCATTGGAATTGATAAATTCCAGAAAGTGTTGGGCCTGCACATGGGTACTTGCATAGTTTTTCCAGTTGATGGAAGGGTAGTTGAAGTCACCAAGTATGAGAGTATTGGGTTGGACCTTGACAGATGCCAGGATTCCAGGGTGCTTAGGAACATGGAGTGAGACTCTAGGGACATGTTTGTGGTTCTGTAGCAGACTATGACTTGTATCGCAGTCTTACCCAGTGTTAGTTGTACCTGAAGCAATGTAAGGTGTAGAGTTCCTCTAAGAACATGATAAGATGTAGAGTGAGGCAGCTGTTGTAGTTTTACACTGTAAAATAAGACTTGAAGCCTTTCAATTGTTTTTCTGTCTACTTTCTCCAGCTGCACCAAATGGTGTGTGAGCAGGTTACAGAGGAGGGTACAGTGTTGCCCAATTGGTCTGATTAGAGGACAGTTAGTTACTTCTTTTGCATGGCTGTTGACCCCTCAGGGAATCAGGTAGGCAGCTTTGTGGTTATCAGATGAATAGTTACAATCCGCAAGGACTCCAAAATCGTTACTGTTTTTAGTAGTGGGTTTTTTTTTGCCTTTTTGTACCAAAATTCTAAATTCTTTGATGTTGAAGGCAAGGTTTTTCCTGCTGTGCTATTTCTGTACTGCAAAGATCAGTTTGAAGGGAGGGAGGGTGTTGTTTTTTATGTCTAATAAAAAGATGCCAAAAGGTGATCCCAGGACTGAGCGTTGAGGAGCTCCATTAATGACATGGGATGATAAGGATGGGAGTCCTTTTCCATCATGTTTTGTATGACCGTGGATCCAGTTATGGACCCCAGTTGTGACAGCTTCATTTCCCTTTACATCCCTGAGTTTATACATGGGTGTGTAATGTGGTTTAGTGCTGAACACTCCAAGTCAAGGTAAGCTGTACAAGCAGATAAACTTTTATCCAGGGAGCTGGTCACACTCAAAGAAATTTGCATGGTGCAGCACAAAAGCTCTGCCTTTGGCAAAACTGTAATGGGTTAGAACATGGAGAAAAGAGGTTTCCTGTGAGCCTCTGCCTTACAAATCCACACAAACATCCACAGACACACACGCAAATATATATGTGTGTTTGTCCATCTATGCATTATATGTTTGTGTGAGTGTGTGTGTGTGTGTGTGTGTACATTTCTTTTCATTGTCAGTGAATTTTGATTAACAGAAAATAGTTTGAAAAAGTTCAACAATTACTATTATCTAAACAAAAACACACCTAATTCAAGTGATCACAAATGTAAACAAATGTGTTATATTTGCAATGACCTAAAACAACTCAAACCTTTGCTTTTATATGAAGGGCAAAGCTACCCACACCCTCCTGCATGGGAGCTATGCCCTCATATCCTTAGAAATTAAATATACTAACTCCAGAGTTCATAGGTTCATAGATTAGTACTAAGCTATCTGCCCTTGCAAGCCATTTTAAGCCTAGCCTAGCCAATTATCCCTTGTGAGACTCAAACCCTGCACCTTGTGTTTGTAAGGCAAACACCTTAACCTTACAGTCACACAACCATGGAGAAAGAGGAAAGCTGATGAAGTATATTATAGTCGAACTACTGAAGTTCAGCTGTAATATTTTTTGGCCACTTTCACCACTGACATAAATTGCCAAAAACAGAGGCATATGATAAATGCATGCCAAAAACAAACTGAAGGCACCCATATATAATATAATGTGTAGATGTACATATATTTTATTCATAAATATACATATGCATAAATATACATATATGGAACGTGGACCGATGCTCCAAAGGTGGTGGTGTTTGCATATTCATAAACGATGCAGACACCTCCAGACTGGTAGCCCAACACAAGACATTGGAGATACTTCAGGTGCAGCTAACATTGGGTAACACAGTGATTCAGGTCGTAGCCTGCTATAAGTCCCAACAATGTCCCAAGACTCACACTCCATGTTCCTATGCACCCTGGAGAATATTAGGGTCCAACCTAACACTCTCATACTGGGCGACTTCAACTACCCCTCCATTAACTGGGAAAACTACTCGTGTACCAATACACCTTCCCAACTTTTCCTGGAATTCATTAATTCCAGTGCCCTGGACCAACTCGTTCTTACCCCCATTAGAGATAGCAAAAGCATTGACCTGGTCATTACTAACATGGGCGACTGTTGTTCTACACCAATAGTCAACTCCTCCCTGGTTAGATCCGACCACAAACTAATCACCTTGGAAATACACATCCCTCCTACCCCGCCACCCCCCGTAAAGGTAACCACCATGAAAAACTTCTCCAAAGCTAACTTTGGGCTCTTACAAACAGAGGTGGCTAACTTCACGGCACCCATGCAAATGGAGAATAGTTGCATGACTGCCAAATCATACACCAATGCACTGTACAAACACATAAACAAATGCATGGATCTCTCTACACCCAACAAAACCAAGATGCTTTCCTCCAAAAAAAGGAAGCCAATCAGAAGGAAGAAACTGTTGCAGAAAAAAATTAAGTACAAGACTGGAAAACCTCTCTTACCAGTCTCAACAAAAAGCTGAGATCCCTTAACAAATACTCTAAAACCAACTATGAAGGCAGACACCAAAAACAACCACAAAACCTTCTATAGCTATATCAAAAACCTCCAAGGCAATACCCAGATTTGTTCTGACTTAATGCAGAATGGCACTTCCTATACTGAGCCAACAGATACAGCCAACATACTGGCTGACAGATTCAGTGCCAACTTTACCCCCCTAAGGGCCCTATCACAATACTAGAAGAAAGCCTGGTACCCACCATTTCTGTGGCACAGGTAAAAGCTACATTGTCCAAAGCCAAGAATACAGCATCCATGGGACCTGATAATATCCCTGGCTGCATCCTACATGAGCTACAAAACGAACTGGCACCACATCTGTGTGCCTGTTCAATCACAGCCTTACCTCAGGCTATGTCCCTAATGAATGACGCAATGATACAGTCATCCTGCTCCATAAAGGGGAGCAACTACAGACCCTGGGAACTATCGTCCTATTAGCCTGACGAGTCTAGTATGCAAAGCTATGGAATGCATCATCATGGACCTGCTTAACAAAGATATAGGCAATCTCCAAACTCTTGACCCCACACAGTCTGGCTTTGTCAAGGGGAGATCCTGCCTGCTGAAAGTACAGTTTTGTACCTCTCATAAATGTAGATGTTCAAGTGTCTTCACTGCTGCAGTCATTACACTTGGGTTATCCTGCCATCAGGCGGGCCCGCAGTCGGCCTGAGTTCCAAAGTCTTGGTCCGGCGTCGGTTGCTGTCGCCTCTTCCCTGACGTTAGTGCACCAGGGGTATAGAAGATGCAGCTGACGCCATTTTCTTCAGTTTTTCTTGCCCCAGATGTCAGGTGCCCCCAAATAGGTAGGCAATACATATTGCTAATAAAATATACATGAAAAATAAAACCAAAATGTCCAGCTACCAGCAAATACACCACATAGGTAGTATAGGGTAGAAAAGTGTAGATAAGTTCCAGCTAAGAAAGAGGGGATGGAGGGAGGGTAACCTGGACTGCAGCAGTGAAGACACTCGAACATCTACATTTATGGTAGGTACAAAACTGTACTACGTTCATCATGTTTCACTGCTGCAGTCATTACACTTAGGTTGAATCCCAAAGCTGAGGTTTGGTGGCTGGTTCTATAGAGGATTTGGGGTGGCTATGAGGCCTTGCAGCACTGCAGTGGCAAAGCCAGCTCTGGATCTAGAATAAAGAGGCAAGTGATAATGCTTGGTAAAGGTGTGCATTAAACTCCAAGTTGCAGCTTCCAAGGTATCTTTGGTAGGTACTCCTCTAAGATAGGCAGTTGAAGTGGCTGTTGCCCTGGTGGAATGAGGTCTAATGTTACTAGGTACAGGTTTCCCATGCTGTGTGTAGCAGAAACGGATACAGTGTCCTATCCACTTTGAAATGGTCTGCTTAGAAATAGCCTTTCCCTGTGATGCTGCAGCACATGCTACAAACAATTGCTCAGTTTTTCTGAAAGCTTTTGTTTTGTCCAAGTAGAAACGTAACTGTCTGTGTATGTCCAATGAATGCAGAAGTCTTTCCCCTTTATTCTGGGGATTTGGATAAAAAGTTGGCAAGTGAATAGTTTGGTTAAGAGCCACACTGGATACCACCTTTGGCATAAAGGAAGGGTTAGTTCATACAGATACTCTGTCTTGATACAAAATGAGGAAAGGCTCCACTGCCAGAAGCAGGGCAGTTTTCCATGACACATATTTTAATTCTGCTGAACTGGCTGGCTCAAAAGGAGGTAAAGTTAGTTTTTCCAAGACAAAATTGAGGTCCCAAGTTGGTGTTGGTGCTCTCCGGGGGGGGGGGGGTCTTATGTTTTTAGCCCCTCTGAGGTACTGTTTTAGCAATGGATGAGAGAAAATAGGAGGATCTGTGTTGTAATGAGCCGAGATGGCGGAGGCGTGGATCTTAATGGATGAAAAGGATAGTCCTTTGTCCAACATCTCAGTTAAGTATTGTAAAATCTAAGGAATATTTGGGACAAGAGGGTCAAAGCTTTGAGCCTGGTTCCAGGCACATAATCTCTTCCACTTTTCTGAATAAGATTTCCTGGTGCTAGGCCTCCTGGCCTCCAAAATGACATCCATAACAGCTTTAGAGAGAGGTGTAGTCTGCTTGACTAAGGAATCTGCCATGCAGCCAGGTTTAAGGTTTTGAGCTGACTGTGCAGGATCTGATTGTTTTGTTGAGTCAGCAGGTGTGGAGTTTGAGGTAAAATCCATGGTGGTCCTTGAGCTAAGTTCTTTAAGATTGGGTACCAGTGCTGGCGTGGCCAGTCTGGGGCAATCAGGATTATCTGTGTTTTTTCTTGTCTGGCTTTTAGGAGTACCTTTGAAAGGAGAGGTAGTGGTGGGAAGGCATAAACTTTTAGGCTTCTCCAGTTGAACGAGAGAGCATCCGCTTTCCATGCTTGTGTGTGATAAGTCCTTGTGCAAAATTTTTGTAGTTGGCAATTCAGTGGGGAGGCAAAAAGATCTATGTCTGGGCACCCCCATTTTTGTGTCATCATGCTGAATACTTGTGGATTCAATTTCCATTCGTGATGATCCAAGATGTTTCTGCTTAAGTCGTCTGCCAGAGTATTTTTCTTTCCTGGCAAGAATTGTGCCTGCAGATGTACTTGATAGGCTAGAGCTGTGTTCAACAAGGTCATGGCTTGTCTGCATAGGGGATAAGAATGAGTGCCCCCTTGCTAGTTTATGTACCACATGACTGTGGTGTTGTCTGTCTTTAGCAGTAGTTGTCCTGGATGTAGAAGGTCCTTGAAAGCTGTTAGGGCATTTTGCACAGCTAACATCTCTTTTTGATTGATGTGAAGGTGCATTTGGTCTGCGGCCCACTTGCCCTGAATAAATTTTTTTGCCATGTGTGCTCCCCAGGCTTAATCCGAAGCATCTGTTGTTAGTGTCTGCCTGGCTGTGGGTAGAATGAAGGGCTGTCCCTTGTTGAGGTGACATGCCTGTGCCCACCATAGAAACTCCTGTTGTAGGAAGGGAATTAATGGTATAATTGCTTCCAAACTGTGACAGTGTTGAGTATAAACACTTTTTAGGTACCATTGTAATTTCCTCATATGCAGTCTGGCATATGGAATTAGTAGTATGCAGGATGCCATGAATCCCAAGGCCTGCAGAATTTTTCTTTCAGGGAGTTGGGTTTTTGTTGCCATCAATTGAAAGTACTGAGTCAGTTGTACTTGCTTGTCTGGCGTGAGATAAGCCATCTGGGCCGTTGTATTTAAGCTGGCACCCAGGAATATTATCTCTTGTGAGGGCACTAGTTTTGACTTCTTTTCATTTACTGTGTACCCCAGGCAAATTAGCAACCTTTTTACAAATGCCAGATGCTTTAGAAGAATGTCCTTGCTCTCTGCTTGAATAAGGCAGTCGTCCAAGTATGGATATATTTGAATTCCTTTCGGTCTGAAAAATGCAATTACTGGTGCCAGGCACTTTGTGAAGACCCTGGGCGCAGTAGATAAGCCAAAGGGCAGTGCAGAGAATTGGTAATGCATTGAACCAGCTATGAATCTGAGGTATCTTCTGCAGTTTTGTCTGATAGGGACATGCAGGTATGCCTCTTTGAGGTCCAAAGTAACAAGCCAAGCCTGCTTGCCAGCATGGGTAGAAACTGCTGTAGTGTCAACATTTTGAATTTCGGAACATCCAGGTAAGTATTTAGAGTAGATAGGTCCAGTATGGGTCTCCAGGCTTTGTCCTTTCTGGGGACCAGGAAGAGTCTTGAGTAAAATCCTTGTCCTTGTTCCTGTTGTGGCACTTTTTGTATAGCTCTCATGTCCATGAGGGCTGTAATTTGTTTTTGTGCCTCTGCCCATTGATTTTGTGGCAGGTCTGGCATTCCTTTTAACCTTGGTAGAATGTGAAAGTGGAACCTGTAACCTTGAGACACAACATTCAGAACCCATTTGTCTTGGGTGATCATATGCCAATTTTTAGAAAAAAGTGCTAGTTTTCCCCCTAAGGGAGCTGCCAAAAGGCAAGTGCTTGGCATTCGAATGGGGAAGTCATTGGAACTGTTTCCTGTAAGGTTGTGACTTGTCTTCACCGCCTTTTGGGGTTGAAGCACCCCACTGTCGTGGTCTGTAGGAGCCTTGGGGCTGAGATCTGCCTCTTGGGCGTCTGTATCTGCCTCTGTGTGGTCTGCCTGACACTGGAAAGGACCATTTCTTTGAAGGCCAATTTCTGCTAAATCGAGGTGGCTGTACCTGTAAGAAATCCTTCACTGTTTGCATAGATTTTGCCTTATCCTCCATTTTCTTTAATACCTCTTCTGCCTTAACACCAAATAAAATATCCTGCTGTAAAGGAGCATCCAATAATTTTGCCTTAACATGATCAGGTAAACCTTGTTCTTTTAACCAAGCATGTCTTCTAATCACAGATCCTGTAACTGCTGCTCTACAAGAAGCCTCCAAAGAATCAAAACCACATTGTAAAGTATGTTTTCCCACTTGTTCAGCTGCATGCAATAAATCCTGCATTTCCTTATAGTCAGGATGTTCTGAATTTGTAAGCATTTTCTGTTTTAACAGAGACATTAAGTATTGTTGGTATTTAAGCATGTGAAACTGGCAGTTTAAAGCTCTCACTGCTAAAGTTGCAGAAGTGTAAACTTTCTTCCCCCATCTGTCTAATACTCTAGAATCCCTGTCAGAGGGAACTGGATTTTTAGCCATGGAAGCCTTTACCCCTTTGGGACCCTGGGAAATAGTTTCTGTGTCAGCAACAGGGTTTTTATAAAGAAATTTGTGAGAGTCAGGGACTCTAGTACAATATCTAACACTGGTGGAATAGCAAGGGGCCTGTGTTGAGGCAATAACAGGAAGTCTCTGAGCCTTTTCTTGGATTCGGAGTAGTCCTGGCCCTCCCAGTGGAAATGCTCCCTCATGGTATGTAAAGTTTCCCCAAAAGAGTAATCCTCAGGAGGAGAGGCTGAAGGAATTGATTCTTCAGCATCAGAGTCCTCATAGGGGGGTAAAGAGTATCCCTGGTCTGAAGAGGAATCAGAAGACATGGAAACCTGGTCAGAGGAATCATAGTCTGTATCCTGCCTAGGCCTTTTATCAGGAGGGGGATGGGTACCCCTGATCAGAGTAATTAAGTCTTCGGCCATTATGAGCATCTGTTTTTTAGGCATGGAGGCCTGTCCAGGTGAATGCTGTACTTGCTTCTTTGTCTTTAATGGAGTTTTAGATTTGGCTGTAGGTTTTATGGTAAGCTGTGAAGGTCTGAAAACACCCTCAGAAGCCGATGCCTGCTCAGCGGCTCTGGACCCATCTGAAGGGTTAGTTTCGGTAGGCCCAACAACTTGAGTATCCTGAGGCCTAGACATCTCCACGTGGGAGTCGGAGGAGGCCTGTGGTTCAGAGGTAGCGGGAGTCAGGGGCTGCAAAAGCGCCTCACTGAGAACCGGTGAACTGGTGACAGGCCTGGAAGAGGCTTCATAGTCAATTTTGGGCCTCGGATGCCTGTCCTTATCCTTGTCTTTGCATTTTTTTGTGTATTCCGGTCGTCAGTTGTTCCGACGGCATGGTATACGTTTGTTAAATTTAACACAAAACCGACAACTAGTGACGTCGTGGTCTGGGCCTAGGCATGGAATACAGCAAGAATGAAAATCCTTATGAGGTATTTGCTTCCCACAAGAAATATAATTATTAACTTTTACTGACATCGGTCTGAGAAAAGAAAAAGTTTCCTTAACGGGGTACTCAGCTTTATTGAAGACTTTGGTTCTGAAATTCGATTTGAAAATCTCAGGAGTCGGCTGACCGGCACTTGCAAACTGCTTTTGCTTCGGGCACCGCGTGGCAAGAAAGACAGAAGAAAATGGCGTCAGATGCATTTTATATACCCCTGGTGCACTGACGTCAGGGAAGAGGTGACAGCAACCGACGCCGGACCAAGAATTTGGAACTCTGGCCGACTGCGGGACCGCCTGACGGCAGGATAACCCAAGTGTAATGACTGCAGCAGTGAAACACGATGAACATCCTGGTTGACTTCTTTGAGGCAGTCACTAAGGCTGTGGATGAGGTTAAGGCAGTGCATATAGCCTATCTTGACCTGGCCAAGTCCTTTCATACCATTCCCCACTCAGATATCACTGATAAACTCACCAATCTAGGCATCAATCCTTACCTCACTAGGTGGGTTGCAAATTGGCTCACGTACAGGACCCACAAAGTGAAAGTTGCAGATTCCAAGTCAGACTGTCAACCAGTCATGAGTGGAGTCCCACAAGGCTCGGTCCTGGGCCCTCTCCTGTTTGACATCTACTTCTCAGAAGTCCAGGCCAACACAGAAGGACTCTGGCTGACCAAGTTCACTGATGACTGCAAGGTAGGAGTCATTATCAACTCCCCAAGTGATGCAGACATCCTACAAAAGGGCCTCTCTAAGACTAATGACTGGAGTTGGAACCATGGCCTGAAGCTTAACACCAAAAAATGTGTTATCATCCCCTTAGGAAAAAACTCAGTTCCCATGAATTACCACATTGATGGGAGCCCACTGAACACTGAAGGGGCCATAAGAGGTCTGGGCACCCAAGTCGACAGCCACCTCACATTGCCACTGTGGTCAGAAAGTCCTTCTACATGGCACATCTTATAACCAAAGGTTTCGCATTCAGGAAGAAAGAGGTCATCATCCCTCTCTACTCATCCCTCATTAGAACAATCATCGAATATAACACCCCATTTGGCAGTTACCTGACCAGACACAACAACTGGAGAAGCCACCAAAGTACCTCACAAAAAGATTCCTAGGCCTTAAACATGTCCTACATGGACAGACTCAAGAAACTTCAGCTGTTTTCAGTCTCATATCGTCTACTTAGAGGTGATCTCTGTTTGACTTACAAAGCCAGGTCCAACCCAGCCCTACTTGAAATGCTACACCTAAAGAAATCCCAATCCCCCCGTGCCGCACGCTCCAGAGATCACAACCTCATTACCACAATTAACAGAACATGCTGGAGGGACAGGTTCATATCCCAAAGACTGCCCATCCTCTGGAATAAGCTTCCCATTCATGTCAAGCAGAGCACCTCGCTGACCCTCTTCAAGAGAAATCTTGATGAATGGATGGGTAATAAGTTCACTCCAGGGATCAATCCAGTTGCCCTACTGGTGGGTCTATATTATAACAATGAATGATCAAATGATCGAATGTTGTTATATCGAACTTAAGTTCGAATTCATAACGCATCGAACAACCAGAACAGCGATTTTTTTTCCTAGGGAAAAAAACACATTAAAACATTGCATATGCTGCTTCGTCATTTTGCGTTTTTGACATTTGAAGTTCGACCAAGACGCATTCCACAAAATGCATCTTCGGGCTTCTGATAGGAACCCCTACTGGATAGGGGCACTGTGAACTAACATCGGGTGGCACGGTGCCTGAGCATTTTTCTTGGGCTAGGCTTGTAAAGGCTCCAGGGTCATTAGCCTAGTACACACCTATGAACCTATGAAGAGTCAAAAATGACTCATTTGAAACTCTTTGCAGAAAATACCTCCCAGCGACCTGAACACAGATGGACACATCAACCATACAAAAAAGCATAACAACTTCATATCACAAAGACTCCCATGATCATAGAATAAACAACACCTCACAATTAAACTTTGCCTACCAGCCAATACCTTCCAGAAGGCACCAGAAAGTTTCAAAATGGGATCCAGCCAGGACATCAAGTTCTTTGACAGCCAAGTTAAACCAACATGCTCAGAGCTTGTTCACCAAACTTATGAAAGTATCAGATGTGATTATTTCTAAGACCATGAGCTACAACAGTTGTACGTCAGGCCAGAATTAATGCACAGAGATGCATCATCCACAAAATGGCTGAAACTTCAGTGTGTAATACCATGACCGTACCATCTGATGTATTCGCCTGCAAATTTCAGAGACTGTACACTTGGGGATTTTGGTGTACAGTGATTTTGGTGACACTTGTCAGTTTTGGAGACTAATTCAGTGGCCACCACAGTAGTAAAGCATCAAATGTGTTGAACATTAATTTATATTGCAAGATAATAATGGATCGTCTCCATATACCTCCATTAATAATGGATCGTCTCCATATACCTCCATTATGTGTGCACAATCAAATAAGCTCATTGAGTTAATTTTACCTATCTCATCCTATCCACTTCATATTTTTATAAATCATTTTGGCATGTTACTTATTTTTGTTAAGTTCCAAAAATACAAACATCTCAAATACCAATAAAATATAGCTTGAAAATTACATGGACCGAGTTAAATCCACCAGCCAGATTCATAACAACTGAGGCAGGTTTCAGACCTGTGAGACAAGCAAATTTATACCTTTAGTACATTTCTTTGAAAATTTTATTGCAAAATGACAGGAAATTGATAAAGTTCCAAGACTTACAATGCGAGGCTAATAGACCTGTTTCAGGTGTGGCTAGTGGAATAATTTCAGTTTATTCCGTGACATTAGATTGCAGACTGCAGCACAAAGCCAGGCAATAAGACAGTAAAATGGGACTGAGGGGTAGGAAATGAAACCCCTTTTAGAAGAGCCAGGCACTCCTGAAGCTGCACGTATTGTCGGTTTATATTGCTGCGGTCATCACTGCATTGCAAAGCCTTCTGGGAGCATGCTCGTTAGGTCACCACTGCATTGCAAAGCCTTCTGGGAGCATGCTCATTAGGTCACCACTGCATTGCAAAGCCTTCTGGGAGCATGCTCGTTGTCATTACTTAGGCAGGTATCACTCAGCTAGGTACCACAGTCTGTATGCAACATTCTCCCACAAATTGCAACTTGAATATTTGTTTTGCACAGTACATGCTGTGTGTCACAGTCCTTATGATAGACATTGCATAGGGGCAGTATGACATATAGGTATTTATGCCAGCCCTGAGTACATTTACAACATCAGGGTACCTTTGAACATTGGTGAGGGTGTACATTATAAGACACTGCCCTGCCCCAGCTGATTGTCACTGCTATACATTTTGTTAACTGGTGAGGGTGATGCATGAATAGGTTCATAGGTAGGTACTAGGGCATCGGCCCTAGGGCCTATACAAGCCTAGCCATAACGATTCCCTGGCTATTTCTTCCCACAAATATTTACTTTCCTTACTTGCATTTCTGCTCACTAGGCACTGTACGCATTAACTATTTTTGGTCAGTTCATGTATTTTACATTTGCATCCTTACATGTCAGTGGCCACCTCTATTCATGGCCATTCGTGCTAAGCAGAACTCAATGCACTCATGAGGATATGATACTTTAGATGTACTTTAGTGCACCAAAGCACAGCAATTTCCACTGGTCTACAACAGATCAAACACAATATTTGTTTAGTGAGGACAGAGCACTGATCCACATGGACAGACTGCAGGCTTGGCCCAGTTGCAGTAATAATGACAACGATGACATATGAGGTTGAGTACACTATGGTTTGCGAGTTTCACCTAGAAACAAGCTTCCAAACTGCAGCATTATCCCTGCTGCCTCTTCAGATATTACATTCACTACTAACTGCATTTATCCACACCTCTCCCAAATTCAAAACCATCTAGAAAACTAATTTTCAGTTCATTTTTATAATAAAACTGTTTCAATGTTTTCTTAATATATAGTGGTACCAAGCTGCTGGCACAAGGTTTCTCTTTTATTGTTTTTCGGAAGCAGTGATTCTACTCAGGAATTGCCTTTAGAGGAAGTACAGTTGTGTACCTACCATAAATGTAGATGATCGAGTGTATTCACTGTTGCAGTCATTACTCTTGGGTTATCCTGCTGGCAGGCTACCCGCAGTCGGCCTGAATTCCAAAGTCTTGGTCCGGCGTCGGTTGCTGTCACCTCTTCTCTGACGTCAGTGCCCCAGGGATATAAAAGATGCAGCCAACACCATTTTCTTCAGTATTTCTTGCCCCAGATGTCAGGTGCCCCCAAAAGGGTAGGCTAAATAAATTATGCCAATAAACATGCATGCACTAAAGTAAACATTTCCTTCATCTACAAGCAAATACACCACATAGGTTGTATAGAATAGAGAAGTACAGAAAAGACCCAGCAAAAGAAAGGGGGATGGCGGGTGGGTAACCTGGACTGCAACAGTGAATACACTCGAATGTCTACATTTATGGTAGGTACACAACTGTACTATGTTCAACATGTTTCACTGTTGCAGTCATTACTCTTGGGTTGAATCCCAAAGCTGAGGATGGGTGGCTGAAGCTAAATAGGATTAGGAGAGGCTATGAGGCCCAGCAGAACTGTAGTGGCAAAGCCTGCTTTGGATTTATAGTAGAGAGGTAAGTGGTAGTGCTTTGTAAAAGTGTGCACTGAACTCCATGTTGCAGCCTCTAAGATGTCTTTGGTAGGTACTCCTCTGAGGAAGGCTGCTGCTTTGGTTGAATGTGGCCTAACACCCTTAGGCACTGATTTGCCATGCTGTGAGTAGCAGAAACGAATGCAATGGCCTATCCATTTTGAAATAGTCTGTTTTGAGATGGCCTTTCCTTGTGATCCTGCAGCATATGCCACTAAAAGTTGCTCAGTCCTTCTGAAAGCTTTAGTTCTGTCCAAGTAGAAGCACAGCTGTCTGTGTATGTCCAAAGAATGCAGAAGTCTCTCACCCTTGTTCTGTGGGTTTGGATAAAAGGTAGGCAAGTGAATAGTTTGGTTAAGGGCCACACTGGACACCACCTTAGGCATAAATGTCGGGTTCGTCCTCAGAGAAACCCTGTCTGGATGGAAAATGATAAAAGGTTCCACAGCCATGAGTGCCTGTAACTCAGAGACTCATCTTGCAGAGGTTATTGCTAGGAGCAAAGCTTTTTTCCATGATAAAAATTTTATACCAGCTGTTGAGGCTGGCTCAAAAGGAGGCAGTGTGAGTTTTTCCAAGACATAATTGAGGTCCCATGCAGGTATTGGTGGTCTCCTTGGAGGTCTTATGTTTTTGGCCCCTCTGAGGTACTGCCTTATTAAAGGATGAGAAAAGATAGGTGGTTCTGTATTGTAATGGGCTGAAATGGCAGAGTCATGAATCTTAATTGATGAAAAGGATAGGCCTTTGTCCAGCATCTCAGTTAAGTATTGTAAAATCTGAGGAATATTTGGTACAAACATGTCAATTCCTTGTGCCTGGTTCCAAGCACAGAATGTCTTCCATTTTTCTGCATAAGATTTTCTGGTACTGGGTCTCCTGGCCTCCAAAATAACATCCATCACAGCTTTGGAGAGAGGAGTGTTCTGAATGGCTACATTATCCGCCATGCTGCCAGATTTAAGGTCCTGAGTTGGCTGTGCAAGATCTGATTGTTTTGTTGGGTCAGTAAGTGAGAAATTTGAGGCAATGTCCAGGCTGGACCTTGAGACAAGTTCTTTAGGATTGGGTACCAGTGCTGGCATGGCCAGTCTGGGGCAATCAGTATCATTTTTGGCTTCTCTTGTCTGACCTTTAGGAGTACCTTGGGGAGGAGAGGCAGTGGAGGAAAGGCATATACTGTTAGGTTTTTCCAGCTGAAGGATAAGGCATCCACTTTCCATGCTTGCTTGTGATAAGTCCTTGTGCAGAATCTCTGTAGTTGGCAGTTGTGAGGGGAGGCAAATAGGTCTATGTCTGGGCATACCCATTTCCTTGTTATGCTGAAGACTTGTGAATCCAGTTTCCACTCGTGGGGATCCATGAGGTTTCTGCTTAGTTCGTCTACCAGAGTATTTATTTTTCCTGGCAGGAATTGTGCTTTGCTTGTTTATGTACCACATGACTGTAGTATTGTCTGTCTTTATCAGTAGTTGTCCTGGATGAAGTAGATCCTTGAAAGCTGTCAGGTCATTCTGAACAGCTAGCATCTCTTGGTGATTGATATGAAGATGCATCTGGCTTGCGGGCCATGTGCCCTGAATACATTTTCCTGCCATGTGGGCCCCCCAGGCATATTCTGATGCATCCATTGTTAGTGTCTGCCTGGCTGTGGGTAAAGTGAATGGCTGTCCCTTGTTGTGGTAACAGGCTTGTGCCCACCATCGAAACTCCTGTTGCAGGCAGGGAATGAGGGTAATTAATGTTTCCAGGCTGTGGCAATGTTGAGTCCAAACACTTTTTAGATACCATTGTAGTTTCCTCATATGCAGTCTGGCATATGGAATTAGCAGAATGCAGGATGCCATGAAGCCCAAAGCTTCCAGACTTTTTCTTGCAGATAACTGGGTCTTTGTTGCCAACATTTTGAAGTAAGAAGTCAGTTGCCTTTCTTTGTCTGATGTGAGATAAGCCATCTGGGCAGTTGTATTTAAGCTTGCACCCAGGAATATTATCTCTTGAGAGGGTACTAGTTTTGATTTCTTTTCATTTACTGTGTACCCTAGGCAAGTTAGTAATCTTTTTACAAACACCAGATGCTTTAGTAGAATGTCCTGGTTCTCTGCTTGAATAAGGCAGTCATCTAAGTAAGGATATATCTGAATTCCTCTTTGTCTGTAAAATGCAATTACTGGTGCCAGGCATTTTGTGAAGACCCTGGGCGCAGTAGATAAGCCAAAGGGCAGTGCAGAGAATTGGTAATGCATTGAGCCAGCTATGAATCTGAGGTATCTTCTGCAAGATTGTCTGATTGGGACATGCAGGTATGCCTCTTTTATGTCCAAAGTTATGAGCCAAGCCTACTTACCCAGCATGGGCAGAAGCTGCTGCAGAGTCAACATTGTGAATTGTGGAACGTCCAGAAATGTGTTTAGTATAGACAGGTCCAGTATTGGCCTCCAGGCTTTGTCCTTTCTGGGTACCAAGAAAAGTCTCGAGTAAAATCCTTGTCCCTGCTCTTGCTGCGGTACTCGCTGAATGGCCCTCATGCCCACGAGGGATAAAACTTGCTTTTGTGTCTCTGCCCATTGATTTTGTGGCAGGTCTGGCATACCTTTTGCCCTTGGCAGGGTGTGAAAGTGGAACCTGTAGCCTTGAGACACTATGTTCAAGACCTATTTGTCCTGGGTGATCATGTGCCAATTTTGTGAAAAAAGTGATAGTTTTCCCCCTAAGGGGGCTGCCAAAAGATAAGCTCTTGGTTCTGGCAGAGGGAAGTCATTGGGACTGTTTCCTGTATGGCTGTAATTTGTCTTCTCTGCTTTTGGTGGTAGAAGCACCCCCTTGGGGCTGCGATCTGCCTCTGGGGTGTCTGTATCTGCCTCTTTGTGGCCTGTCTGACACTGGAAAGGACCAGTTCTTTGTAGGCCACTTCCTGCTAAATCTGGTTGGCTGTACCTGTAAGAAATCCTTAACTGTCTGCATAGATTTCGCTTTGTCCTCCATTTTCTTCAACACCTCTTCTGCTTTAACACCAAACAAAGTATCATGCTGTAATGGAGCATTTAATAATTTTGCTTTAACATGATCAGGCAGATTTTGGTCCTTTAACCAAGCATGTCGCCTAATGACAGAACCCGTAACAGCGGCCCTGCAAGATGCCTCCAGAGAATCAAAACCACATTGCAAAGTATGCTTTCTCACTTGTTCAGTTGCATGCAATAAATCCTGCATTTCCTTGTTTTCTGCACATTCAGAATTTATAGGTTCATAGGTTGATACTAGGCTATCTGCCTTAGGGCATTTACAAGCCTAGCCAGAGTGTGTTTGGCTTTCACCACCCTTCTTAGATTAGTTGACTGTGCCTCTATATAGTAGGTCACAGAAGAAAGCCCATTTAAGGTTAGTTTACCGTGCCTCTGTCTAGCAGTGACACAGAAGAGATCCCAGGGGTAAATTTACAATCTCCCATCCAAACGTCAAGATTCTTCTTGAAGAGGGTCATTGACGGGCTCTGTCTGACATGGATTGGGATTTTGTTCCAGAGTGAGGGGAGCCTCTGGGATATGAATCTGTCCCTCCAGCATGTTCTATTTATTTCTGTGCTGAGGTTTAAGTCACTGGAGCGTGTAGTTCTGATGGATTTGGATTTCTTGAGATGGAGCATGTACATTAATTCTGGGTTGGACATGGCTTTATACGTCAGGCACAATCGCCTCTGAGTAGGCGGTAAGCAACTGAGTAGAGCTGGAGTTTCTTTAGCCTAACTGTGTAGGGCATCTGTTTGAGTCCCTTGATCCTCTTGGTGAGGTACTTTTGGGGTCTTTCTAGTTGTAGCAGGTGTCGGGTAAGGTACATCCCAAATGGGGCATTGTATTCAATTATGGGCCTGATGAGTGATGAGTAGAGGGGCACAATGACCTCTCTTGATCTAGATGTGAACCCCTTTGTGATAAGGTGGGCATTACAGAATGTCTTTCTAACCACTTTGGCAATGTGATTGTCAAAGGAGAGATTGCAATCTACTTGGGTCCCCAAATCCCTAACTACTTCTTCCGTACTTAATGGATTACCTATGTGGTAATTTGTGGGCACTTTGTTTTTCCCAAAGGGGATGACTATGCACTTTTTGGCATTTAGCTTTAGGCCATGGCTCTGGCACCAGTTATCCATCTCTGTGAGACCTTTTTGGAGGATGCTTGTGTCAGCAGGCGAGTCGATTATGGCCCCCAGTTTGCAGTCATCTGCAAACTTTGTCAGCCATAGTCCTGTGTTAGCCTATACCTCAGAGAAATATATACCGAACAAGAGAGGTCCCAGGACTGAGCCTTGTGGGACGCCACCTGTAACTGGTTTAGAGTCTGACATGGCACCTGCAATTCTGACCATGTGAGTTCTACCCCTAAGCCAGTTTGCAACCCATCTTGTGACATAGGGGTTGATATTTAAGCTTTTATTATATTTAAGAATTTGTTAACATTTTCTGTTTAAGCAGTGACAATAAGTACTGCTGATATTTAAGCATATGAAATTGACAATTTAAAGCCCTCACAGCCAAAGTAGCAGAAGTGCAAACCTTTTTCCCCCATCTGTCCAGTGCCCTTGAATCCCTATCAGAGGGGATAGGGTTTTTTGCAGTGGAAGCCTTGACCCCTTTGGGACTCTGGGAAATAGTTTCTGCATCAGCAGCAGGGTTTTTATAAAGACATTTATGTGAATCTGGAACCCTGTAGTATCTGTCTGGCTTAACAGGTGCAGGTGGTAAAGAGTCAGGGGACATCATCTACAATGTCTAAAACAGGAGGGATAGCAAGAGGCCTGTGCTGAGGCAGTAAAAGAAAATCTCTAAGCCTTTTCTTAGATTCTGAGTAGTCTTGGCTCTCCCAGTGGAAGTGCTCCCTCATGGTATGCAGGGTTTCCCCAAATGAATAATCCTCAGGAGGGGAGGCTGAAGGGATAGATTCTTCAGCATCGGAATCCTCATAGGGAGGGAGAGAGTATTCTTGGTCAGAAGAGGAGTCAGAGGAAATGGAAACCTGATCTGAAGATCCATATTCTGTCTCTTACCCAGGCCTCTTTTCAGGAGGGGGATGGGAACCCCTGATCAAAGTAATTAGGTCTTCGGCCATTTTGAGTATCTGTTTTTTAGGCATGGAGGCCTGTCCATGGGCTTGCTGCACTTGTTTCTTTGTCTTTCGTGGTGCTTTAGACTTTGCCTTTGAAGCTGTAGTCAGTTTTATATATAACTGTGTAGGCCTGAAACCACCCTCAGAAGCGGATGCCTGCTGAGCGGCTCCGAACCCATCTGAGGGAATATTTTCCAAGTGTCCAATACCTTGAGTTTCCAGAGGCCTAGTCTGCTCCACGTGGGAGTCGGAAGCGGCCTGTGGCTCTGAGGTAGCGAGCGTCAGGGGCTGCGAAAGCGCCTCACTGAGAACTGGCGAACCGGCGACTGGCTTAGAAGAAGCCTCGTCATCATTTTTGGACCTCGGATGCCTGTCCTTTTCCTTTTCCTTGCGTTTCTTGTGAATTGCGGTAGTCAGATGGCTATTCGATGACATCGTGTAATTAAATCTTCGGCCAAAGTAATGAAATGCAAAATCGTAACGGCGCTTAATAGTGCGTTGGTTAAATCTAGCACAAAAT
This sequence comes from Protopterus annectens, assembly GCF_019279795.1. Classification (NCBI taxonomy): domain Eukaryota; kingdom Metazoa; phylum Chordata; order Ceratodontiformes; family Protopteridae; genus Protopterus; species Protopterus annectens. The sequence continues at coordinate 22,784,248 of NC_056732.1, read as the reverse complement.
CTCCAATTAGCTACGTCATGATCAGGGCCTAGGCAAGGAATACAATAAGAATGGAAGTCCTTATGAGGTATTTGCTTCCCACAAGAAATACAATTATTAACTTTTTCTGACATCGGTCTGGAGCAAGAAAAAAGTTTCCCCAATGGGGTACTTAGCTTTAAATGAAGACTTCGGATCTGAAATTCAAACATGAAAATCTCAGGAGTCGGCCGACCGGCACTTGCGAACTGCTTCTGCTTCGGGCACCATGCGGCAGGAAAGACTGCAGAAAATGGCGTTGGCTGCATCTTTTATACCCCTGGCGCACTGACGTTAGGGAAGAGGCGACAGCAACCGACGCCGGACCAAGACTTTGGAACACAGGCTGACTGCGGGTAGCCTGCCAGCAGGATAACCCAATTGTAATGACTACAACAGTGAAACACGATGAACATCATGACTTCACTGCTTCAGATACAATTTACTTATGGTATTGGTCATTGTAACTAAAAAGCCATCCCATAAAGGACAAGATCTTCAAAGCACTCACCAAACAATAACTAGCTAAAAATATATATTCTAAACATATGCCTGAGAGACTAGGATGGAATTAATGCGTAAGGATTTGGGATATTACTCCCTCTGGACCACAGCTGTGTGACCTAGTGCTGGCTTGGTGACCCAGCCTATCAATAAAATATTTAAAAAACAGAAACCCCAGTTTTTGCACAGCTCATCTCTTTGTTGCTCCAGTCTCTTTCCCAGATTGCTGTTCTGCTCAGCTGCTATTGTGCTGCATGCGAAGTATGACAACTCCAGCCTACGACAGAGGCTTTCTAGAGCTCTGATCATCGGTTATCTTTTTTAATTGGCATAAGCCAGTAACTAACACTGGTGTTTTTGCCAGTTTTGATTTTTCTAAGTAGAAACATTGTGGATTTTGTTTTCTGTGTGTGTGTGTGTGTGTGTGTGTGTGTGTGTGTGTGTGTGTGTGTGTGTATGCGTGAGTGATAAACATATTCTTTCACTGAACTTCACCTGCACAGAACCTGAACCCCTGAGCTTCGACTTTACCACCAGAGAGTCTGGCAAGTAGAACTGAAGTGCATAAAATGACTGAGTAAGGCTAGGAGCTCTTAATGAACTGCTTAATGTAGTGTAGGGTTTGATTCCTATAGCCTTTGTCTACTGTGTGACTGACCAAGTCACATCACAAGACAGTGCTCTTGGGCTGCCCCTGAAAAGGCACACTTGCATCGACTGGGCTCTCCCAAACTATTAGCAAATGTATTACACATTTGTCTTCTGAATTTTTGCTCCCTTCACATAGCCACTAGTCTGTCACTATATGCTACCGAACTATGAAAAGGGTTGCCAGATGCATTAGATGCGAGTTTCAGGGGAAGACAAGTTTACTGCTACTTATGCTAAGTCTGCTTTCAATGGCTGTCGATGATTCTGCTGTAAAATTTGAAATAAAAATTTTAAATTAAATGTAAATATCTGTGATCATTATAAAAGGAAAAAGGAAAAAAAGCATGTACACTGAACACTGTTCATGGTAACTGGGGAAAGCCAGCCAACTAATGGGATTATTGCTATGGCCATGGGAAGGTGTCTGGTCCATTACGCTTTTTAGTGCCCTATTTGACTATGAACCAACTCTGCTCTGGAGGACAATCTATGTGAATGAGGCATGTAAAAATCATGTTATCATGTGCATGCAACAGTTATGTAAACTATGCTTATTTTATGTTGACATCAGAAGCCTGAGTTAAAAGGGATGAGGCTGTAGATGAGCAGACTAAACAGAAAGTAGCCTTCTGTACGTACTAAAATACAGCTTAACAGCACACTAGGAGTGTGTCAGTTTAAACATTTTCAGGCTGATAATTAATTTCACAATCAGTGATACAGTCCATCCCTCCATGCTTGTAGGCCAACAAGCCCCATCCAATCATCCATTTTCATCCGTTATACCCTTTGTGTACCCCAAAAGCCCCATCCAATCATCCATTTGCTGCCCTTATACCCTTTGTGTACCCAACAAGCCCCATTCAATCATCCATTTGCTCCCCTTACACCCTTTGTGTACCCAACAAGCCCCATCCAGTCATCCATTTGCTCCCCCTTACACCCTTTGTGTACTGGAATAAAGGGCCATCCATGTCAGGGCATCATCCAGGCAGCCATGACGCATGAATGTATATTTTCCCAGCCCAAAATCTGCCCCTGGTGGGTGCTTGTTGAAAGTCCAAGGAGAATATGTGCAAGTCCCAGCACAGCAAAACCTCAAGAATGATAAAGGTGAATATAGATCTGCTGTGAAACTGCAGTATCATGGAGTGTTCACCCTTTCTTTGAGATACAGTAATATCAGAATTAGCAAATTAGTAAGGACTTGCAATGTGTAAAAAGCAAGCTTATAAGCTTAACAGTTCTTACACATGCAGTTTAAATTCTGAAGTGTCAGGACTTGGATGTCTGATACCCACCCCCCTTCCCAAAGCAGCCTTGCACCACTTCCTCACAATGGCAGCCACTGTGTAGTGACATATGCTTCTGTGCACAGTCACAGTTCTGCCTGTGGTGAAGCCACTGTGAATCTGGTGGGTGAGCATCCCCCATGTCTGCTTGCTGTTTGGTGTGCACCAAGTCTTCACTTCCAGGTGGTAACACTGGAGAGTCACCATCCTTTTCCCCAAGGGTGAGTGAGTTGTCACTGACCGCATACTCCTATTCTCCCTCACTAACTCCTCCAGCCCTCAGGCCCACTAAATGACCGCAAGTCTTCTGAGTCTCTTCCTCTTTCTAATCATCATACAACGAATCATAAATCTGAATATTTCCTATGGAAATTCAATATAATTAAAATAAAAAATATCAAAGTCTGTACCAAGATGGCATAACAAGGCAGGCTACAGCAAGTGACATCATAATTAAAGTTCTAGGGTATAACACTTCCTGCAGCCACAATGACAGCAGAATTAATGTCTCTCGTCTGATATTAAAACATGCATTTGACAATAGAAAAATTAACATGTGCAGTATTAAAATCTACAGACATTAACATATGCAATATGTTTTCAAGGCATGTGCTGGAAAATCTTAACCTAATTTAATACAGGCTAGAAAGGACTTTAACATACTTTAATTTCCCAGTTACTTTGTTCATTTTTTTTTAAATATTGCACATGATAATGTTTGTATTGTCGCAGGCATGTTTTAGTATCGTACCACAGGACCTTAATTATGATGCCATTATGGCATCAGAAGGTGTCATATGATGTAATAACCACTTTTAAATAGTTGGTATTTGGCAGTTTTCTGATGAAGTCCTGTTTGTAAAAGGACTAAAGCATTAAATAGCTATCAAAGTGTGCCACAGTTTACAGAATGGTGGGCACATTCTTTTGATTGTAAGTGGTTTGTATTTTTAAAGCTGGGTGTTCTGCTCCACTACTTTGATTAGTGTCAAGGACAAAGTTATCATCTTTGTATTTTATGTAAGAAGCAATGCTGAAATGGCTGGAAGCTAAGATCCGGAACTTGTTTTAGAATTTCGACGCACATAAACCTGACAATGCAACTCTCAAAATTAAAATACTGAAACACTGTTTGTTGCTAACCTTCAAAATGCCAGATGCTATCAAGATTTTAGTATGTTTCACTGCATTAGCTCCCTGTACTGCTGTAACCCTACTATACTTGTATCGACCACACTGAACTTCGCAGTTTGATCCTTTCAAACTAATCTGTTGTTCAAAATGACAAAGGAGAACTATTTCTTTATAATACCAGCCCAGACCAATGGCAGACTCTACAATATGACTAAAAGGTAACTATTCTCAAGTTTACATTTCCTGATTATGGAGAGCAAACATGTCACTAAGGCAGTGTTTTGCATGTGGCACTCTCCCATACTCCTCACTACTAAAACATTCAACTGGTTTGCTGCACGGCCTTGAATAAAAAGTCTATTTATTCAATGTCTGTCCCTTGCTTAACACAGTTACATTTATAGCTGATTAAAGAATTGCCTGATTTTCACCTACAGGAATTTGTAATGCATTTCATGTACCTTCAAATCATTAACTTGTTTAATCAATCCAATTCAGAGTCATGGCTAGGTGTGGGGGGTGGCAGAACATATCCCAGCATTCAGTGGTTGCATGGCAGAGAAACTAATCCTAAGTAAGGCACTGATGCACTGCAGAACACACACACACACACACACACACACACACACACACACACACACACACACACACACACACACAGTGACTTGCAGTCCTAGGGCAATTTGGTGGACCTCTACCTGTGATGTCTCTGGGATGTGGAAGAAAACTTTAGCAGATGGCAGGAACCCACACAAGTGCAAGGAAGACATGTAGACTTCACACAGGAATCACCCCAAAATCTTACTCAGGTGTAGAGCTAATCAGTTCCCTGAAATCTCATTTGGGTGCAGAGGTAACCAGTACCCAGAAAACCTGTGCAGGTGCCCAGATAATCAGTTATTGTTCAACACTCTTGCTCAAATATTGTGGATAAAGCCAAAATATAATGTGCGTGTGTGTGCGTGCGTGCAAAGACCATTTTTCTTATAACCTGTATCACAAAACCCACGTAAGTTGAATGAATGCAATGGCATTGTAAATGTACATAAGACTGGCAGATTTATATACAGAGCTTCATTTTAATTAATAGGATGACTAAAAATTCTCAGTGTTGTCTAATTTGCAGTACAGTTTCTTAAGAAAAAATGTATATATTTAGTACCCTTTTTCCAGAGTAGATTAGCTAATAATTGTACAAAGATGAAAGAGTCAAAGTGTACTTGATGGTGGCCTAGACAAGACAGAAAATCAAGAAGAATATTCAATACGAATAGTTGCTCTCTTGTCTCCTCTCTCAGCACTTGCCCCATTACTGGCTAGAAGTTTCCTGGAGGGAGGAGCTGCTAAAAAGCACATTCTGTTTCCTGCAGCTTCAGACAAGATAATTAAATGTCTATTGGTTTCACTCCTTTTGGAGAACATAAAGGGTGCAATGATACAAAACTTGTCAAATAATGTCACAGAAAGTTTAAAAAACTTATTATATACACACTACATTAGTTGCTGTACTTAAGTGTTTTACAGAATGAGTACAGTACAGTTGTGTACACTTACCATAAATGTACATGTTCGAGTGTATTCACTGTTGCAGTCATTACATTTGGGTAATCTGCTGGCAGGTTGCCCTCAGTCGGCCTGATTAACAAAGTCTTGGGTCTTGCGTCGGTTGCTGTCCCTTCTTCCATGACTTCAGGTCATCACGGGTATAAAACATGCAGCCGACGCCATTATATCAGTTTTTCTTGCCCCAGATATCAGGTGCCCTCCGAATGGGGAGCAAATAAAATTAAAAACACAAAAATATACCTCCAACCAAAAACAAATACACCGAAAAGGCTTTTAAGCATAGTAAAAGAAAGTAGAGGTATAGTAAGAGAAAAACAGGGGGCTGGAGGGAGGGTAACCAGGACTGCAACAGTGAATACACTCGAACATCTACATTTATGGTAAGTGTATACAACTGTACTATGCTATTTGTGTTTCACTGTTGCAGTCATTAAGTGTACACAACTGTACTATGTTCTTTGTGTTTCACTGTTGCAGTCATTACATTTGGGTAGATTCCCAAAGCTATGGTTGGGAGGATGGATTTATACAGCATTAGGACCAGCTATAAGGCCCTGCAAGACAGCAGTGGCAAAGCCAGCTCTGGATTTAGAGAAAATTGGTAAATGATAATCCTTTGTGAAAGTATGTACAGAACTCCAGGTAGCAGCTTCTAGGATATCCTTGGTAGGAACACCTCTGAGAAAGGCTGCAGAAGTAGATGCAGCCCTGGTGGAATGAGATCTGATCCCCTGGGGGATAGGTTTTCCATGGTGCTTATAGCAGAAATGAATGCAATGGCTTATTCATTTAGAAATGGTTTGTTTCGAAATAGCCTTCCCCTCTGCCCCAGCAGCAAATGCCACTAGCAATTGTTCAGATTTTCTCTGAAATTTAGTTCTGTCCAAGTAGAATCCAAGTTGTCTGTGCATGTCCAAGGAATGCAGAATCCATTCCCCTTTGTTCTGTGGATTGGGGTAGAAGGTTGGCAAATGGATGGATTGGTTAAGAGCCACACTGGAAACCACCTCGGGCATGAAGGATGGATTGGTCCTCAGAGATACCCTGTCCACATGAAAGATGATGAAAGGCTCCATTGCCATAAGGGCCTGTAATTTAGATATCCTTCTAGCTGAAGTGATTGCTAATAGGAAGGCTGTTTTCCAAGAAAGAAATTTTAAGTCTGCAGTAGCAGCTGGCTCAAAAGGAGGTAAAGTGAGCTTTTCCAAAACAAAGTTAAGGTCCCAGGCAGGGGTAGGAGATCTCCTGGGTGGTCTCAAGTTCTTTTCCCCTCTGAGATACTGCTTGAGCAGGGGATGAGAAAAGAGGGGTGGTTCTGTGTTATAGTGAACTGAAATAGCTGAAGCGTGGATTTTAATAGAGGAAAAAGACAGGCCCTTGTGAAGCATCTCAGTTAAGTATTGCAAAATCTGAGGTAAATTGGGTGCTGCTGTGCTCATCCCTAAAGATTGGTTCCAGGCACAGAATCTTTTCCATTTGTCAGCATAAGATTTTCTAGTACTAGGTCTTCTCACCTCCAAGATGACATCCATAACAGGTTTGCTGAGGGATGCTAAGGGTGAATTTAAATGATTAGCCAAGCTGCAAGGTTCAATGTTGGGAGCTGAGGGTGCAGAATTTGGTTCTCCTGCTGAGACAGCAAGGAAGGTGTCTGAGGCAGGTGCCATAGAGAAATTTGTGACACACTGTGCAGGAGTGGGTACCAGTGTTGGCGAAGCCAGTCTGGACCAATCAAAATCATTTTTGGTTTGTCCTGTTTGACTTTTATCCGAACTTTGGAGAGCAGAGGCAGAGGGGAAAAAGCATAGACTGATAGGTTTTTCCAACTGAAGGACAGAGCATCCACTTTCTAGGCTTTTTTGTGAGGAGTCCTTGTGCAAAAGATGTCCAACTGGTAGTTCTAGGGGGAGGCAAACAGATCTATGTCTGGGCTCCTCCTGAAAATCTGTGGTTCCAGTTTCCACTCGTGTGGGTCCATGAGATTTCTGCTTAGCCCGTCTGTCAGTGTATTAAGTTTTCCTGGCAGGAATTGAGCTTGTAGTTGCACTTGGTAGCTCAAGGCCGTGTTCCACAATGCCATGGCTAGTCTGCAGAGGGGGTAGGAATGTGTACCCCCCTGCTTGTTTATGTACCACATAACCGTGGTGTTGTCCGTCTTTACCATTAGTTGTCCTGGATGAATGTAGTCCTTGAAGGCTGTCAGAGCATTCTGTACAGCTAACATTTCTTTTTGATTGATATGAAGGTGCATTTGATTTGGGTTCCATTTGCCCTGAATGCACTTCCCTGCCAGGTGAGCCCCCCATGCATAGTCTGATGCGTTTGTAGTTAGGGTTTGGGCAGCAGGGGGTAGTGTGAATGGCAGTCCCCTGTTTTGGTGGCAGGCCTCTGCCCACCATAGGAACTCTAGGCGTAAGCAAGGTATGATAGGAATCATTGTTTCCAGGCTGTGACAATGTTGACTCCATAGACTTTTTAAGTACCACTGAAGTTTCCTCATATGCAGTCTTGCATATGGAATTAGAAGAATACAAGAGGCCATGAACCCCCAAGGCCTGCAGTATTTGTCTTGCAGATAGCAGGGTTTTTGTGGCCACTTGTTTGAAGTAAGTCACCAAATGAATTTGCTTTTCTGGCGTGAGGAAAGCCATCTGGGCAGTTGTATTCAAGCTTGCACCCAGGAATGTAATCTGTTGAGAGGGTACCAGTTGTGATACCCTAGACAAGTTAGAACCAGTACCAGTTGTGATACCCTAGACAAGTTAGAACCCTTTTTACAAACGCCAGGTGATTTAGAAGTATGGCCTGGTTTTCTGCCTGAATTAGACAATCGTCCAGGTATGGATATATTTGAATATTTCTTTGCCTGCAAAAAGCAATTACTGAAGCCAGGTACTTTGTGAATACCCTGGGCACAGTAGACAAGCCAAAGGGCAGTGCAGAGAACTGATAATGCAAGTAGCCTGCTTTGGAGTGTAGGTATCTTCTGCAAGATTCCCTGATCGGGATATGCAGGTAAGCTTCTTTTAAATCTAGAATTGCCAACCAGGCGTCTTTGTCTAGCATAGGAAGTAACTGGTGAAGAGTCAGCATCTTGAATTTTGCAATGTCCAGAAAGGTGTTTAGAGTAGACAGGTCCAGAATTGGATGCCATGATTTGTCTTTTCTGGGTACCAGGAAAAGCCTGGAATAGAAACCTTGTCCCTTTTCCTCTTCTGGTACCGGTTGAATAGCCCCCATGCTTAAGAGGGAAAGTACTTGTTTTTGAGCCTCTGTCCACTGATTTGGGGGCAGGTCTGGCCACCTGTTTGGTGCTGGCAATGTGTGGAAATGAAATCTGTATCCCTGGGACACTACATTTAAAACCCATTTGTCCTGGGTTATGATTTCCCAGTTTTGTGCATGAAGAGCAATCTTCCCCCCAAAGGGTCGGCTAAAAGGTAAGTGCTTGGTAATTTTAAAGGCAAGTCACTGAGACTGAGGGGGGTGCCTTGTTATTTCCAGATTTGGAAGTGGAGGCCCCCCATTGCTTAGTTCTGAGAGTCCCTTGGGACTGAAACCTGGTGCTTTTGGTGTGTCTGGGTTTGGCTTGAGAGGATCTGGAAGGAGCTGGAAAGGACCAGTTCTTAGTAGGCCAGTGCCTACTAAATCTTGGAGGTTGCACTTGTAAGAAATCTTTTACAGTTTGCATAGATTTAGCTTTATCTTCCATCTTTTTTAGAACTTCTTCAGCCTTATTGCCAAACAGATGTCCTGATTTAAAGGAGCATCCAACAATTTTGCTTTAACATGATCAGGCAGAGATTGCTCCTTAAGCCAAGCATGACTTCTAAGTACAGACCCAGTAACAGCAGCCCTGCAAGAGGCCTCTAAAGAATCAAAACCACATTGCAAAGTATGTTTTCCAACTTGTTCAGCAAAATGCAATAAATCCTGTAAATCTTTACTTTCCACACTGTCAGAAATCAACATAATTTTCTGTTTAAGCAGTCCAATAATATGCTCTTGATATTTTAACATATGAAATTGGCAGTTTAAAGCCCTGATTACCAAGGCTGCAGAAGTATAAACCTTTTTACCCCATCTATCCAGTGCCCTGGAGTCTCTATCAGAAGGGGTAGGATTTTTAGCAGTAGATGCCTTAATGCCCTTGGGCCCCTGAGAAATGGTTTCTGGATCCGCAACAAGATTTTTGAAAAGGAACTTGTGGGATTCAGGAACCCTGTAGTATCTGTCAGGTTTACTAGGAGCCGGAGGCAGGGAATCAGGGGCCAAACTGAATTCCGAGAACACATTATCAACAATGTCTAGTACAGGAGGTATAGCCAAAGGCCTATGCTGAGGTAGAAGAAGGAAATCCCTAAGCCTCTTTTTAGATTCAGAAAATTCCTGACTCTCACAGTGGAAATGCTCCCTTAAGGTATGTAAAGTTTCCCCAAAAGAAAAGTCCTCGGGGGGGGGGGGGGTTAGAGGGAATGGAATCCTCTGCATCAGAATCCTCATAAGTAGGTATGGACAAATCCAGGTCCCTGGAAGAATTAGAAGAAACAGAGTCCTGATTAGACGATTCAAAGTCAAACTCAGCATTAGGCCTTTTAAAAGGGGGGGGGGGGGTTGACTACCCGATTAGAGTAATAAGATCTCCAGCCATTTTGATCATTTGTTTTTTAGGCATAGGGGCTAGAACATGTGGCCTGGGCGTCTGTTTTTTAGACATGGATCGAGATTTAGGCCTTAGAATAGAAGGTGGAGTTGGTTTAATATACAAGTCTGTAGGCCTGAATACACCCTCAGAAGCTGGTGCCTGCATAGCGGCTCTGGACCCATCCAAGGTAGAGACATCCGCGGGTTCTATAGGTAAAGCATCTCACAGCATACCGGACTCTGAATGGGTCTCAGTAGAGGCCTGTGAGTCAGAAGTAGTGGGTATCAGGGGCTGCGAAAGCACCTCACTTCGAGTACTGGTGAACTGGCTTAGGAGAAGCATTGTCAGCAGTTTTGGACCTCTACGGCCTGTCTCTGTCTTTTTCTTTGCGTTTTTTTGGAATTCCGGAAGTCAGATGGCTAACCGATGTAATTTCTGAATAATTAAACCAAGAACCAAAATATTTAGAGGCAAAGATGTACCAATGATGGATAGCATGCTGATTAAATAAAGCACAAAACCGGCAGCAAGGTATGTTGTGGTCAGGGCCTAGGCAAGGAATACAGTACAAATGAAAATCTTTATGAGGTATTTGCTTTCCACAAGTAATGCAGTTATTAACTTTTACTGACATCGGTAAGGAGCAAGAAAAAGTTTCCCCAACGGGGTACTTAGCTTTAAGTTGAAGACTTCGGTTCTGAAACTCGAAAACAAAAATTTCAGGAGTCGGCTGACCGGCACTTGCGAATTGCTTCTGCTTCGGGCACCGCATGGCAAGAAAGACTGACGTAATGGCATCGGCTGCATGTTTTATACCCCTGACGACCTGACGTCATGGAAGAAGGGACAGCAACCGACTCAGGACCCAAGACTTTCTTAATCAGGCCGACTGAGGGCAACCTGCCAGCAGATTGCCCAAATGTAATGACTGCAACAGTGAAACACGAAGAACATCTGGTGTGGTTACCTAAAATAAATCAGAATATGCAAATGCTAAACAATGCACATTAAACAAAAGTATTCATAAATAAATAAATAAATACATATGTTCCTAACATAATACAGCTGCTAGAAGCTTAGCTACAATATAGCGCATCACCTGCTGATATACATATCCAGTTTGCTAATAAACTCATAATACTGTGTGCAACGTGAAGCTAGGCATGATGAATGCGAGAAGAACACCCATTTGGACAGGATTGCCTTACAGTTGTACAACGACAGAAGTTCCCATAAACTTATCCATCTCAAACTAAATCAGAAGCTCACAGCTAGCCTTTACATGATACACATGAATTTGGTTCAGACTATGTTTGGTCAACATTTGCTAGTCAGCAAAATATGATCATCTAAGCAGATGGTTGGCAGGTGTGCGAAATTACACATTTCTGGGGGTTGGTGAATATGCTCTTTCCCTGACATTTTGCAATCTCAGAGTTAGTATTTACAATTAGCAGAGTTTGCAGGGGGGGCACAACACGCCATGGGTGCCCCTGTGCAAAAAAACTATATTATATTGTTGTTTTTTTAATTTTGCATGCAGGAAAGTTATTATTTGGTACATGTGTGGTAGTATATTGACATCTGTGTTGTTAACATCCTGGACATTAAGTATTTCAGGGTTTTGATAAAATTCAGTATACTCATATTTTATACGTACACATGTATATATTTATTTGTTTTTTGTTTTGTTTATTGGGACTGCTAAGCCGTGTACAGTCCATTATACTGGAATCATGGGGGGTGCTTTATGTAGCTGCAAGTCACAGAAAACACAGGTTTAATCACCTAAAAAACAAGATAAAAGCAATATAAACTTTAACTTTCACATGCCTTTGTTAGCTTAAGGCCGGATGTAAAAAAACAAAGAGGCAGCTGAAGGTAACCAGGGATCACAGTACTTCTTTCTTCTTAGAAATGGTCTGCATAGAATATATATTTTTTACTCAGAGTTGTTAACAGATGAACAGTAAAAATCATAATTTACATACACACATACACATGCACTCACCTTCTACACCCTTTGTTTGGATAAGTGAATGTATACTCAGAAATGTTAAAAAGGAATATTCCTTTAGAATAGGGAGAGGAAGTTATCAACTAGAAATCTAGCCATTCCAAATTAGCTATATACATTCCACACTTGTACTACAGCACAGTGAAAAAAAATTAGCTTTGATATAATTTTAGGCGATATTGAAGTGCATTAACCCACCAGTTAGTTCGCGCAGGAATGGGTGTGGCCTGTTTGACTGACAAAGCAGCAGGCAGAATTTCAATATGTAAATACACCATGATTGACACGGAATCCATGAACACACAATGAACTCCATCCTCGTCGAAATTATTACTTTCTCCTTTTTCAGGGGGGCAAGCCCCCCTGCACCCCCCTTGTGGGGGCACTGCAGCCCCCACACACCCTGCTGAACAAGTGTTGTACAGTTTTGTGGTGTGAACTCTGCCCGATTGACTGACTGAAATGTGATGTACAACAGGCATTTTAGTTTTATGCCCCTAGTAAAGCATTTCTTTTTTGGTAGTGAATGTCTAAAATAAAACATTGGGTTGCTTTCGGCACAGATGCTGAATATTAATGTGTTAGGCGGGGTTTGGGCGGGGCTTGCTACTGTGCATCTGGTGTGTTAATACAGTTCAGTATCACCTAATTTTATTTATTTATTCATTTGTTAACCACATAAGACCAATGGCTACAAGTGTTCCTTTTCAGAAGTGACCCAGGTGTAATGTCTGGTTAAGTAACTTGCATACAATCATGCAGGAATGTGGGTAGAAAGAATTGAACTCTGTAGTCTTGACTACAGGAAAAGTACAGTTTTGTACCTACCATAAATGTAGATGTTCGAGTGTATATACTGCTGCAGTCGCGGTCCCGCAGTCGGACGAATCCCAAAGTCTTGGTCCGGCGTCGGTTGTCGTCACTTCTTCCCGGACGTCAGTGCGACAGGGGTATAAAAGAGGCAGCCGATGCCATTTTCTTCAGTTTTTCTTGCCCCAGATGCCAGGTGCCCTCAACTAGGAAGGCAATCCAAATAACTATGCAAAAATACCTTAGTAGATAAACAATAGTACTAGCTGTTAGCAAATACACCATATAGACATGCATCCAATTGATTGATGTACATGGAGTTATAAGTAACACCCTGGTATGCAGAGAGGATGGTGGGAGGGTAACCTGGACTTCAGCAGTATATACACTCAAACATCTACATTTATGGTAGGTACAAAACTGTACTATGTTCATCGTGTTATACTGTTGCAGTCATCACACTTGGGTTGAATCCCAAAGCTATGGATGGGTGGCTGGTACTAAACTGGGTTAGGCGAAGCTAGGATGCCATGCAGAACTGCAGTGGCAAAACCAGCTCTGGTTTTTGAGTATAATGGAAGGTGGTAGTGCTTGGTAAAGGTGCGCACTGAAATCCAAGTAGCTGCCTCCAGAATGTCCTTGGTTGGAACCCCCCTGAGAAAGGCTGCTGAGGTTGCTGTAGCCCTGGTAGAATGGGACCTAATATTAACAGGCACTGCTTTCCCATGGTGCAACTAGCAAAAGTGGATACAATGTGCTATCCATTTGGAGATGGTCTGTTTTGAAATAGCCTTTCCTTGTGAACCTGCAGCATAGGATACAAAGAGTTGGTCAGTTTTTCTGAAGGTCTTTGTCTTATCCAAACAGTAACGTAGCTGTCTGTGAATGTCCAAAGAGTGAAGGAGTTTTTCTCCTTTATTCTGGGGGTTTGGATAAAAGGTGGGTAAATGAATGGTCTGATTCAAAGCCACACTGGATACTACCTTTGGCATAAAGGTAGGGTTAGTTCGTAAAGAGACTCTGTCCTGATGGAAAATGCTGAAAGGTTCCACTGCCATGAGTGCCTGTAGTTCTGAGACCCTGCGTGCTGAGGTGATAGCCAGCAGCAGGGCTGTTTTCCATGACAAGTATTGTAGTTCTGCTGAGAAGGCTGGTTTGAAAGGAGGCAGTGTTAATTTTTCTAAAATGAAGTTGAGGTCCCAAGCTGGCATTGGGGGTTTTCTGGGGGATCTTATATTCTTAGCCCCTCTGAGAAACTGCCTTAGTAAAGGGTGTGAGAAAATGGGAGGATCCGTATTATATTGAGCTGAAATGGCCGAAGCATGGATCTTAATGGATGAGAAAGAAAGGCCTTTGTGTAGCATCTCAGTTAAGTATTGCAGTATTTGAGGAATGTTTGGTATCCCAGGATTTTGGCCTTTAGCCTGGTGCCATGCACAAAATCTTTTCCATTTATCTGAGTAAGTTTTTCTGGTGCTGGGCCTCCTGGCCTCCAAAATGACATTCAGGACGTCCTTTGAGAGAAGTGTTGATTGATAATTCAAGGTATTCTCCATGCAGCTAAATTTAAAGTCCTGAGCTGACTGTGAAGGATTGAGAGTTTTGCTGAGTCAACAGAAGTGGGAATTGAGGTAAGATCCATGGAGGGCTGTGAGTCAAGTTCCTTAGTAATGGGTACCAGTGCTGACGTGGCCAGTCCGGAGCAATGAGGATCATTTGTGGTCTCTCTGATCTGACTTTCAGTAATACCTTGGTCAATAGAGGTAGTGGTGGAAAGGCATAGACTGTCACTGCTGTCCAACTGAATGATAGGACGTACACTTTCCAGGCTAGGGAATGATAAGTCCTTGTGCAAAATTTCTGTAGTTGGCAATTGTTGTGGGAGGCAAAGAGATCTATGTCTGGGCGTCCCCACCTTTGAGTTATCCTTGAAAATACTTGTGGGTGTAGTCTCCACTCGTCCGGATCTGCCATATTTCTGCTTAATTCGTCTGCCAATATGTTTTCCTTTCCTGGCAGGAATTGTGCTTGCAGTTGTACTTGGCAAGTCAATGCTGTGTTCCACAAGGTCATTGCCTGTCTGCATAAAGGGTAGGAGTGTGTTCCTCCCTGTTTGTTTATGTGCCACATAACTGTGGTGTTGTCTGCCCTTATTAGTAGTTGTCCTGGATGCAAGAGGTCCTTGAAGGCATTTTGCACAGCTAGCATCTCCTTTTGGTTGATGTGTAGATGCATTTGTTTTTCAGACCATTGGCCCTGTATGCATTGTCCTGCCATGTGTGCTCCCCAGGTGTAGTCTGAAGAATCTGTTGTCATAGTTTGGTTTGCTGGAGGTAAGACAAAAGGAAGACCCTTGTTTATTTGACATGCTTGAGCCCACCATAGGAACTCTTTTTGAAGGCAAGGAATGAGAGGTATACTTGTTTCGAGGCTGTGCCTGTGTTGAGCCCATACACTTTTCAGGTACCATTGTAATTTCCTCATATGCAGCTTTGCATATGGAACTAGTTGAATGCAGGATGCCATGAACCCCAGTGCCTGCAGGATTTTCCTTGCAGTAAGCTGGGTAAAAGTTGCCATCTTTTTGAAGTATTGAGTCAGTTATTTTTGTTTGTCTGGCATGAGGTAAGCCATCTGGGCCATTGTATTTAAGCTGGCACCCAGGAATATTATCTCTTGTGAGGGTATTAGCTTTGACTTCTTTTTGTTTACTGTTTACCCAAGGCAACTTAGCAGCTTTGTTACAAATCCCAGATGCTGTAATAGAATGTCCTTGCTGTCCGCTTGGATCAGGCAGTCGTCCAGATATGGATAAATTTGTATTCCTTGTTGTCTGCAGTATGCAATTACTGATGCCAGGCATTTCGTAAATACTCTGGGCGCAGTAGATAAGCCAAAGGGCAATGCAGAGAATTGATAATGCGTTGTACCTGCCAAAAATCTGAGGTATCTTCTGCAATCTTGTCTGATAGGGACATGCAGGTATGCCTCTTTGAGGTCCAACGTTACCAGCCAAGACTCCTTGCACAGCATGGGAAGAAGCTGCTGTAGTGTGAGCATTTTGAATTTGGGTACCTCCAGGTATGTGTTTAGAATTGAGAGGTCTAAAATGGGTCTCCAGGCTTTGTCCTTTCTTGGTACTAGAAATAGTCTTGAGTAAAAACCTTGACCTTGCTCCTTTGTAGGTACCTTTTGAATTGCTTTCATATCCATGAGAGCTGAAATTTGCGTTTGTGCCTCTGCCCATTGGTTTGGAGGCAGATTTGGCATGCCTCTCATCCGTGGTAAAGTGTGAAAATGAAATCTGTAGCCTCGGGTAATAATGTCCAGAACCCATTTGTCCTTTGTTATGATGTGCCAATTTTGTGGAAATAGAGCCAGTCTTCCTCCCAAAGGTGCTGCCAGGGCAATTTTGCTTGGCAGGCGAAGAGGGAAGTCATTGTGTTTGTTTCCTGAAGGGTTGAGATCTTTCATCTCCACCTCTTTGAGTTGTTGTATGCCATTGTCTAGGCCTGAAAGAACCTTGTGACTGGCCTCTGTCCCTTGGGCGTCTGTACCTACCCCTTTGGGGTCTGTCTGATGCAGGAAAGGACCAGTTTTTTGATGGCCAGTTTCTGCTGAAACGAGGAGGTTGTACCTGTAAAAAATATTTGACTGTCTGCATAGATTTTGCCTTTTCTTCCATTTTCTTTAAGACTTCCTCTGCTTTGACACCAAATAACACATCTTTCTACAATGGAGCATCCAATAACTTTGCTCTGACATGTTCTGGTAAGGCGTGCTCTTTTAGCCAAGCATGTCTACGAATTACAGATCCTGTGACAGCTGCTCTACATGAGGCTTCTAATGAATCAAAACCACACTGTGAGGTATGCTTTCCCACCTGTTCTGCTGCATGCAGCAAATCCTGCATCTCTTTAAAATCAGGTTGATCTGTCTGAGGGATCATTTTCTGCTTTAACTGTGTAATCAAGTACTGCTGGTAGTTTAGCATGTGGAATTGGCAGTTTAAGGCCCTCATGGCCAAAGTGGCAGACATATACACTTTCTTCCCCCATCGTTCTAATGCTCTGGAATTGCTTTCAGAAGGTAGTGGATTCTTAGCAGTAGAGGCCTTAACCCCTTTGGGACCCTGGGAAATGGTTTCGGGGTCTGCAACAGGGCTTTTATATAGAAACTTGTGAGAATCAGGAACTCGGTAGTATCTGTCTGGTTTAGCTGGTGCAGGAGGTAAGGAATCTGGGTTTAGACTAGATTCAGTGTAAACATCATCCAAAATGTCTAAAACTGGAGGAATTGCAAGGGGTCTATGCTGTGGGAGAAGAAGGAACTCATGGAGTCTTTTCTTAGAGTCAGAGTAATCTTGGCCTTCCCAGTGGAAGTGTTCCCTCATGGTGTGTAAAGTTTCCCCAAAAGAGTAGTCTTCAGGGAGGGAGACAGAGGGAATGGACTCTTCAGCATCTGAGTCTTCATAAGGAGGGAAAGAATAATCCTGGTCCTCAGAGTTAGCTGAGGAAATGGATGCTTGGTCAGAGGAAGGATAATCTTCCTCCAGTCTAGGCCTTTTGTCAGGAGGGGGTTGGGAACCCCTGATAAGGGTAATTAAATCCTCAGCCATCTTGAGCATCTGTTTTTTAGGCATAGGGGCCTGTGGGGGGGGGTCTGTGGACCCGGTTTCCTAACTTTTAAGGGGGCTTTAAGTTTAGCATAAGACTTAATAGAGATAGTTGTCGGTTTGAACACACCTTCAGAAACCGAAGGCCTATCCAAAATCTCCGGATCACTGTCAGGGTTGGCGTCCAAGGGGTGAGATGGAACTGGCTCCTGAGGCCAGGCTGATTTGGTCTGGGAGGCCGTCAGAATTTCTAAATCAGCGGTAGTCAGGGGCTGCGTAGGTGCCTCACTGAAAACCGGAGAACTGGCGGAAGGCCTTGCTGAGGCCTCGGTATCTGGTCTTGGCCTTGGTTGCCTGTCCTAGCGTTTTTTTTTTGTCATTGCTGATGTCGGTTGCTACGATGACATGCTATAGTTAAATTTTCTGCCAAAATAATGTCGGGCGAATTCTGCCTGACGCTTGATTGTACGTTTGTTGAACCTAGCACAAAAACGACAACCAGAGACATCGTGGTCTGGGCCTAGGCAAGGAATACAGTAAGAATGAAAATCCTTATGAGGTATTTGCTTCCCACAAGAAATGCAATTATTAACTTTGTCTGACATCGGTCTGAGGCAAGAAAAGTTTCCCCAACGGGGTAATTAGCTTTAGAGAAGACTTCGGGCTGAAATTCGATTCGAAAATCTCAGGAGCTAGCCGACCGGCACTTGCGAACTGCTTCTGCTTCGGGCACCACGTGGCAAGAAAGACTGAAGAAAATGGCGTTGGCTGCCTCTTTTATACCCCTGTCGCACTGACGTCAGGGAAGAAGCGACGACAACCGACGCCGGACCAAGACTTTGGGATTCGGCTGACTGCGGGACCGTCTGACGGCAGGATAACCCAAGTGTGATGACTGCAGCAGTATAACATGATGAACATCAGCGCATTAAGAGCAAAGCCTTAATTATCTAAACTAACTGCTAGACATCATAATCTACAACTTCTCCTCACTGGTGCTTGCTCTGTTTCTTTTTTACGGAGGTTAAATGATGTCACTTTTTATGGAGGTTAAATGATTTCACATGGGTGACACACAAGCCTCTGATGTCATCTTATACTGAACATTCTGGTTCACTTACTTACAGTTACAGATGGGGTGGACATCAAATGCTAAGATTCATTATACCCCAGCTGTTTTACAGCACCATGCTGTGATAAAGGTTCATTTATCGACATTTGTTAACCTCAGCTGTGATTACCCCAAGGCATTAATCACGTTCTAACCTTTTTCCTACTGTCGTGGTTAATGAGCAGTGCATCACTGTATCGCTGAAAAGCAGAATTATGCAAAGTGAATGCAAGTACAAATAAATATGCTAATGGAGTTACTAGTTTATTTAAAAAAAATGGATGAATAACTTCACAGCATTTACTTTGGCATGTGTGTCAGCTATCTTAAATATATGCATCAGCTTAGGCTATGTTGGATTTGTGTTGAATAAATTAATTAAATAAAAGTAAAACATAATACATGTAGGAGTTCCTTTCTGCTTAAAATTTTATTAACTTAAGGCATTTCCAAGCCTGTTCTCAATGCACAGGCTTCCAAAGTAGTGTGTTTGTGTGTTCAATGCTTTGCATAACATTTTTGTGATCTCCACAGTTATTGACACACCTGTGCACCGACTGGGACGTTACAAGCCAACTTTTCCAAATATGTAATCTACAAAACAGAATTACAGGCCCAGAAAACATCTCCAAATGTCTGCTGCTATTCCATTTAAAAGGCATGGATTACTGAATTTAAATAGTAATAATCAGAACATGTGTGTTTAAATCAGATGGTCAAAAATGACAATGTCAACATATAAAAATGAGTGTGTTTACAATATTGGTTTAATTGTGCATTTGGTGAAAAATGAATCCCAGTGGATACAACAGTCTTTGTCCAATGGTGATCTGTAAGTAGCTCTTCAATAACTTGAAAAACGGAGGAAAGTGTGGTAATCAAACCCAACACTGCCAAATGTATTTATTTATGCCTGTTTATACCTTTAGACTACAGTGATGTCCCCACTCTGGGCCAGTAATCAAGTCTGAATCCTCATCACTGATACTGAAGAGGGACATTCACTTGGAATACAAATGGATACATTCAGTATTTCCAAATGCAGACCTCTCTGTATCAGACACAATTTCCCTTAAGAGAACACAGGGAAAACAGTCAGCCTGGAGTCTGGATTTCTTTATATCTGTCTCCCTCCAGGGCCCTGAGATGGTGCCCCACTAGCACAGCTATATGCTTAAATCCTCAGCTGAGTGTTCAAGACAAGTCCTCCAGCACCCTCTCCTTCATGTCCCTGCTCCAAGTAGCTGACACACATACACACAATGTGAGATTTGATTTACATACACACACACACACACACACACACACACACACACACACACACACACACACACACACACACACACACACACAACTGGGAAAGGCTGGCACAGATTTACCCACTGTGCTCCCCTTCTTCCCAGACTATAACTTAGTTATCACTGTCAACATACACTACAAAGCCAGCTACCTAAGGCTCTTGCAAGGGTACACAATTATACTCGGTGAAATTAATATTAATACAAATGGTAATGCTGACCAAATAGCCAGACTTCAGAAGTGGCTGCATGTCATCAATAGCTATAAGTACTGTCAAGGTTAAAATATTCTCTAAAGGACCAGTCAAAATGAAAAGTTTAACTATATTTAATAATAAGTAATAAAAAACATGAAAATATGAAATATCTATTTACAGTAAACACCAGAGTTTCAACAATGGAAATATTAAAAATAACACATCTGGAAAGATTTCACACAGTTACAGAAAAAAAAAAACAATACTTAACTGTTCTTACTATATTTTCCTGACTGCTATAGAAAATTACTGTTCCTACTTGCAAGGCAAGATGAAGTAGGTGAGAGATCCTTCTATGTTAAGTTCCAAGAAACAGACTGCCCTGAGCCTTCTGTCTCACCTAACATTAAAACATTATTTCTGTCCAGAATGATACCACATATATCTGGTCATCTAACTTCTGGTTCCCACGCAACCCCCCACTACTAGAAACGGACAGGATTTATCACCTACATGTCAATAATACACACACAACAGCATTGATCAGATCTAGTGCAGATTCTGGACATCATAAAACAATTACAAGTGTCTACACCTCCTACAAAGCCTAACAAACCATGCTTCTTACAGACATTGCATCTCTGACTTCATTCAAAACTGTGAGATAACATCTTTATAATCTAGGCCCACTAATATAATTTTTTACTATTTTACAAAATTAGCTGGAGATGAGCTTAACCTCTTCTCTTCCAGTAGCCTTTGTTAACATATAAATATATATTTCATTCAGTTACGATACACTAAGGACAAACAGTGAGTACATTTTTAACACAAGCAACATTACAAATCCATTTTCAGCACAAGCATCTGTACAAATCAGTCTGATATTCAAACAACATATAATTATTTATTAAATTCCAGCTAGCTGTGCTGGCATATCTTACATATCCACTGTCGTAATTCTTCTCCCGGCACAGCTAGTAATACCTCACATTGTCACAACTACTTAACAGCTTTTGTTTTTCAAAGCCATGCCCAGGACTGGAAACTTAACAATTTAGAAGATATAACAAACTACCCAACATCAGGCCAGAGCTAGACCTAATCAGGGACTGCTGCTAATTACATTTAGTGATTAATGAACACAAATGCTACTTTATACCAAACCAGCAAGTAATCATAACAAAAACTACTGAATGTGCTTCAGTATATCAGAATATCAACTTACAGATGATACAGAAGATGAAGAGCATGCATATACAGAAAACGTGGAAGTTAACTCGAAATGGGAGAATTTCAAATGGTACAGATGGAGCTAGGAAGGTTGTGGGTTCAGTAGAGATTACACCTGTACAAACAGATTTACATAAAGTAGTGACATATATAGGACATTTGTGGAGTGTGATGCTACTGAAGGTATCATTGCACTAAAGAGTTTTGAGGGGGCAGACATATTATTATTTCATTTAGCTATACCTTCTTGATTGGATTAGTCCCCCTAAGTCAATGTCCTCTTTTCAGGGGAAACCTGTGGTGGTATTCATACTGATTAGGAGAAATTTGGGCAGGGGGACTGGAGAATTTCCCTTACTCTACTTGACAAGTGTTGTAGGACTTTCCACATCTGACTGAGCTACCACCAACTCAGGTAGATAAGGCTTCAGTTTAGCATTTCACTGTAAGCATGGCACAATCAGGAGGGCAGCACTCCCTTAATGTTGAACTGCAAAGACAGCATGGAAATTAATTTTGACTACCTGGAGCAGGACTAAAACTCTCAACTATCTGCACCAAAGCCAGTGTGCATCCTGTTGAGCTACTAAAAGTGAAGAAAATAACCAGCACGGCAAGGAAGGAAACAGGGAACCCCCCCCCCCAATGGTTCAGTCGGCTGATGTGCTCACAGTACTAGCAGATGTGGGTAAAATGAGTAGGCTTTAAAAAAAATAAATAAATAAAAAAAAAATCACAAAATATGTTTGGAAATGAGAAGGGCTAGACAACAGGCAATAGGAGCCAGTAAAACATGGGGAACTGAGGGTGCAATTTACAATAGATGCAAGTAGAGTGAGGGTTCCTATTAATTATAGTAGTACAGGAATTCACATTCAAAATTTGTGTCATTTATTGACCGTAAACTGCAGCATTTGTTACTGATTTTGACAGGAAACTAATCTGCAGTTTAAAGTGAGACTTTAGAGAACACACAAGCACAGATAATGACTGTGTACTTGGATCAAAATAAAGTATACATAAAAAAAAAAAAAAAAAACATGAAATACCCTCA